>NC_135816.1:90017594-90185094 GCF_964213995.1 Mustelus asterias | reverse complement strand
CGGATATCAGAGGTAGGTTCTTTACGCAGAGAGTGGTTGGGGTGTGGAATGGACTGCCTGCAGTGATAGTGGAGTCAGACACTTTAGAAACATTTAAGCGGTTATTGGATAGGCACATGGAGCACACCAGGATGATAGGGAGTGGGATAGCTTGATCTTGGTTTCAGATAAAGCTCGGCACAACATCGTGGGCCGAAGGGCCTGTTCTGTGCTGTACTGTTCTATGTTCTATGTTCTATGAATCCACAAAAACTTTTCCACAGGCAGTACTTCATTCCATGAGTGGCGTGAAGTTGGAGTTGTCACGACATAGAATCATAGAGTACTTAAAGTACAGAAGGAGGTCTTTCGGCCCATTATGTAGGAACTGGCTCTCTGAAAGAACGTTCAAACTAGTACCACAACCTTGTCCTATAAGGTAAAATTATACATTATTCATTTTAGTTTGCATGCCGATTTCCTTTCAATACCTAGAAAGGATCTTCCTCCAACATTTTCTAAGGAAGTTCAATCCACATTCCAACAACAGTCTGGGTGAAAATAAACTCACATCTCTTTCACTCTTGGTGACGATGATGTTGCATCTCTTCTCTACTTCTTGATGCTCTTTTGAGTGGGAGCAGTTTCTCATTATTTAGTCTATCTGTACCGCTCAGGATCTTGAATACCCACATCAAATGCAAAGATTTTGCGTGGACTACAAGAAGGTGAATTTCACCACCAAAGAAATTCGTTTCCTTTTCCACGTTTGGAGTTTGGACAGTCCAAGCACGTTTCAAAATAGTGGAGTGAAAAGGATATTCGAAGTTGCTTCATCGGAGAGGGCAAACGAAATTTCAACACTCATGACGTTGACTGCATTTTCTCAGTTTAAATTTATATTGTTTGGAATAAAGAAATGCATTTGCGACATTTCATTGACTAATCAATATCCTTCTTCATGGACTGAGTCACTGTGTAGTCTGCATTGAGGATGTGATGGCCCTTAGTGGAAGTTGGGAATGGCTGGTCAGGTGATGTACTTGAGCTGCTTGATGTGGGAGCTGGCAGATCCCATTGCGAGCTACAGCGACCACATCTGCAGTAAGTGTTGGCTGCTTGAAAAACTCCGGCTCAGAGTTGATGAGCTGGAGTCTGAGCTTCAAACACTGAGGCACATCCGGGAGGGGGAGACTTACCTGGACACTGTGTTTTAGGAGGCAGTCACACCTGTCAGAGTAAATAGTTTAAATCCTGCCAGTGGCCAGGGACAGCAGGGTGTGACTGCAAGTCAGGCAGGTAAAGGGAACCAGCAGTCAGGAACTCAGGAGCCTCAGCCCTTGACCCTGTCCAACAGGTACGAGGCACTTGCTCCCTGTGTGGATGGCAAACAGGGCTGCAGGAAGGATGAGTCAGCTGACCAAGGCACCATGGTTCAGCAGGCCATTCAAGGGGAGGAAGTAAATAGGCAAGTTGTAGGGGATTCTATTATCAGGGGGATAGATAGTATCATTTGTGAGCAGGATAGAGTGTCCCGCATGGTATGTTGCCTGCCCGGTGCTAGTGTGCGGAACATCTCTGACCGGCTTGAAAGGATACTGGAGAGGGAGGGGGAGGATCCAGTTGTTGTGGTCCATGTTGGTACCAACAACATAGGCAAGTCTAGGAAAGAGGACCTGTGTAGAGATTATAAAGAGCTAGGATTCAAATTAAAAAACAGGTCCTCAAGGGTCATAATCTCCGGATTACTGCCCGAGCCACGTGCAAATTGGCATAGGGAGGCAAGAATAAGGGAAGTTAACACGTGGCTGAAAGAGTGGTGTGGGAAAGAGGGGTTCTTTTTCATGGGACACTGGCATCAGTTTTGGGGCAGGGAGGACCTATACCGTTGGGATGGTCTCCACCTGGACCGAGCTGGGATCAGTGTTCTGGCGAAGAGACTAAATAGGGTGGTCAATAGGACTTTAAACTAGAGATTGGGGGGGAAGGGAAAGTCAGGGAACCAAGAGGTGAAGGAATCAGTGGGAAGCGTAGTTGCTTAGGATTACAAAAACATCACGAAAAGACAGCGCTCAGGAGAGGTTACGATAGTCCCCATCTCACAAAATATGACACAGTGTCTGGAAAGGCTCAGTAAACCAAGGTCCACCACACTACGGAAACAAAAAGGGACGGTCAATAGGGAATTAAAGGTGCTATATTTAAATGCCCGCAGTGTCCGGAACAAGGTAGATGAGCTTGTGGCCCAGATTGTGCCTGGCAGGTATGATGTGGTAGGCATCACAGAGACGTGGTTGCAGGGGGTTCAGGACTGGCAGTTAAACATCCAGGGATTCACAACCTATCGAAAAGACAGAGAGGTGGGTAGAGGGGGCGGGGTTGCCTTGTTAATTAGAAATGAAATTAAATCAATAGCACTAAACGACAGAGGGTCAGACGATGTGGAGTCTGTGTGGGTAGAGTTGAGGAACCACAAAGGCAAAAAAACCATAATGGGAGTTATGCACAGGCCTCCTGACAGTGGTCAGGACCAGGGGCACAAAATGCACCACGAAATAGAAAGGGCATGTCAGAAAGGCAAGGTCACAGTGATCATGGGGAATTTCAATATGCAGGTGGACTGGGTAAATAATGTTGCCAGTGGACCCAAAGAAAGGGAATTCATTGAATGTTTACAGGATGCTTTTTTGGAACAGCTTGTGATGGAGCCCACGAGGGAACAGGCTATTCTGGACTTAGTGTTATGTAATGAGCCAGACGTGATAAAAGATCCTAAAGTAAGGGAACACTTAGGAAGCAGTGATCATAATATGGTAGAATTCAGTCTGAAATTTGAAAGAAGGAAGGCAGAATCAGATGTGAAGGTTCTACAGTTAAATAAAGGTAATTACAGGCGCATGAGAGAGGAACTGACAAAAATCGACTGGAAGCAGAGCCTAGTGGGAAAGACAGTAGAACAGCAATGGCAGGAGTTTCTGGGAGTAATTGAGGACACAGTGCAGAGGTTCATCCCAAACAAAAGAAAGGTTATCAGAGGGGGGATTAGGCAGCCATGCTGACAAAGGAAGTCAGGGAATGCATCAAGGCAAAAGAGAGAGCCTATAATGTGGCAAAGAGTAGTGGGAAGTCAGAAGATTGGGAAGGCTATAAAAACAAACAGAGGATAACAAAGAGAGAAATAAGGAAGGAGAGGATCAAATATGAAGGTTGGCTAGCCAGTAACATGAGGAATGATAGTAAAAGTTTCTTTAAATACATTAAAAACAAACGGGAGGCAAAAGTAGACATTGGGCCGCTCCAAAATGACGCTGGTAATCTAGTGATGGGAGACAAGGAAATAGCTGAGGAACTTAAGAAGTACTTTGCGTCAGTCTTCACAGTAGAAGACATGAGTAATATCCCAACAATTCAGGAAAGTCAGGGGGCAGAGTTGAATATGGTTGCCATCACAAAGGAAAAAGTGCTAGAGAAACTAAAAGGTCTGAAAATTGATAAATCTCCGGGCCCAGATGGGCTACATCCTAGAGGTCTAAAGGAGATAGCTGAAGAAATAGTGGAGGCGTTAGTTATGATCTTTTAAAAGTCACTGGAGTCAGGGAAAGTCCCAGAGGATTGGAAAATCGCTGTTGTAACCCCACTGTTCAAGAAGGGAACAAGAAAAAAGATGGAAAATTATAGGCCAATTAGCCTAACCTCAGTTGTTGGCAAAATTCTAGAATCCATCGTTAAGGATGAGATTTCTAAATTCTTGGAAGTGCAGGGTCGGATTAGGACAAGTCAGCATGGATTTAGTAAGGGGAGGCCGTGCCTGACAAACCTGTTAGAGTTCTTTGAAGAGATAACAAATAGGTTAGACCAAGGAGAGTCCGATTTTACCATGCACTTCCGAATACTCCACGATTTCATCTTTAATAATGGATTCTCAAATCTTTCCAATGACCAAAGTCAGGCTAACCGGCCTATAATTTCCCGTCTGCTGCCTCCCTTCCTTCTTAAACAGCGGTGTTACATTAAGTACTATCCATTTCTCTGGGACCGTCTCTGCCTCTGCTAATTCCTGAATGATTATCACCAATGCCTCCAGAATTTCCACAGCTATTTCTTTTAGTACCTTGGGGTGTAGTCTATCCTTTCCAGGTGATTTATTTACCTTCAGACCTTTCAGTTTCACCGAAACGGTCTCCTTAGTGGTGGCCACTACACTCACCTTTGCCCCCTGATTCTACTGGAGGTCTGACGTCCTATTGGTGTCTTCCACCATGAAGGCTGATGCAAAGTAATTATTCACTTCCTCTGCCATTTCTTTGTTTCCTACTATTCCTTCTTCAGCCTCATTTTCCAATTGTCCAGTGTCCATTTTTTGCCTCTGTCTTACCTTTTTTATATTGAAAAACACTCTTCCTATCTTATTTTAAAATTACTAGCTAGCTTACATTCATATTTCATCTTCGTCCTTCTTATTGCACTTTTAGTTGTCCTCTGCTCGCTTTTAATGGCTTCCCAATCCTCTGACTTCCTTTTAATCATCGCCACTTTGTATGATTTTTTTCTTTTGCGTTTATGCTGTCCTTGACTTTCCTCTGCAGCCATTGATGCCTCGTTTTCCCTTGAGCATGTTTCCTCCTCCTGGCGATGAATTTCTGTCATGGCTCCCGAATAACCCCCAAAACTCCCGCCATTGCTGTGGGTAATGCTGGTCACCACTCTACAGCAAAGGCACTAGAAAGAGAAGAGAGGGTGCATACTTGGAGGTTTTCAAGTATCACATTCTGCAGTTATGAGGGATTGTTGGGAAGTTCGGGTTCTTTTACTTAGAGATTAGTGATAGTGATAGTGATTTTCCAGACAACGTAGGTTTGGAGACAGTAAACAGAGGAAACATTCCCTCTGTTTGTAGCTCACTAAAACCAGGCATCTTGAATGAAACGTCAGTTACATATGGAGAGAGGACGGGAGAGAGACAACATTTCCACTCAGATTTTTTGGGTGTGGAATGCTTCCGCAGAATAGGTGGTAGTAGATAATTTCAGGAATAACTTCACACCGGAATTGAAAAGGTATTTGATCAGGAGCATCTGACAGACACGCAATAAAGAAATGGCAACACAAGAGCAGTAACGAAAAAAAAAGAGCAAATCACAGCGGCAAAAACTCACACAAGCAGGCACAAATGCACCCACGCACACAGGCAGATAGACATATAACGGCATAGGATGACTTGGACAAAAAGAAAGAGGGTGAGAACGATGACTTTCACCAATTTGGCTGATGTTCTACTGCATTTATAGCAGGAATTTCGTGAATAAGGAAAACATCGCCTGTTGCTGAATGGCCCGAAATATCATTCTGCGTCAAGCACGATTTGCTCCAAAATTCGAAACTGAATGATGAAAAGTGAAAACATACTTGGCTAGACTCCAAACTGCAAGGGACAACTAATTTTTAATTTGTTCTTTTTGTTTTATTATTCGGCCATGACCTCGGTGTCCTCAGCCCATTACCATACTCCGTATACATCTATGACTCTGTGGCTAAATTCCTTCCAACTCGATGTTCTAGTTTGACAAAGACACAACTGTAGTGAGCCGAATATCAAACAATGATGAGTCGGAGTGCAGGAAAAATATAGAAAATTTTGTGAACTCCTGCGACGACAATAATTTCTCCCTAAATGTCAACAAACGAAGGAGAAAGACATCGACTTCAGGAAGCGAAATAGAGGAAATGTCCCTTTCCACATCAATGGGTCTAAGCAGAAATGGTCAAGGGCTTCAATTTTTTCGTAGCCCAGATCACAAACAATTTGTTCTGGTTCCTCCATACCAACACTACAGTTAAGAAAACTGACCAACACCACTTCTTTCTCAGAAGATTAAAGAAATTTGGCATGTCCGCTATGAATCTCATCAATTTTTACAGCTGCATCAAAAAAGCATCCTTTCTGCTTGTATCTCACCTTTGGATGACTCCTGTTATATCCAAGACAACAATAAACTACAAGGGTCATGAATGAAGTCCAGCCAATCACTCAAATCAGCCACCTACCCATTGACACCGTATATGCTCCCTGCTGCCTAGGAAGGTCAGCCAGCATAATTAAGGACCACACGCCTCCAGGATATGTTTTCTTCCAATTTCTTCAGTCGGAGAAAGATAGAAACGTCTGAATGCAATTATCAACCGACTGAAGAACAGTTTCTTCTTTGCAGCCATCAGACCTAGATAAGGAACCAGTTTGCATTAAGTTGATCTTTTACTACACCTTAGCAATGAGTGTAACGCTACATTCTGCACCCTCTCCTTTCCTACTCTATTGTATGCATTGTCTATGCATCTTGGAAGATACAATACATTTCACTGCATTCTAATAGATATGACAGTAATACTTCAAGTCAAATCAAATGCTACAGCAATATTCCCAATAAAATGACACTGATCGCCACTCAAAAGAACTCGTGAAAAAATAATCTGCTTGATGTGTTGCTGATTTATTATGCTGGATTTAAGTTCCTTATCACTGCTGGATGCATGGATGTAGTACTTCCTCATTTCAGATCAAATCGATTCCACACACGAAGTTAATCTTTTAGATCAAAGAAATACAGGCAGCAAGGAGTTAAAATAAATATTAATGCATTCAAGACCTGACGCAATCCAGTCCAGAGATCCCAAAATTGCTCCAAGGTGCTATATGAAATAATATTTTTGTTGAAATGGGAAATATGGCGTTGTAAGAGAATAGGTATGGAGCAGGAATTCAATCCAGTCTCCCGCATGGTCGTTTCGCATATTACTCATGAACCACCGTTGTATTTATTTGAATTGATTTCACAATTTTACACTCAGTTCATTTTCTTTCTCTCTTTATTACCAGTGTGATAGTGCGCCAACATGAATAAATCTAAACCTGCAGTTAATGTTGTATTTTGAAGTATTCAGAAAATGCTGGTAGCACTCTGAAGATCCAGAAATGTCTTGGCAGAAGCAGTGTTCTGACAGTATCTGTGGATAGAGAAACAAAGATAACGTTTCGAGTCTTTATGATTCTACTTTTGAGTTAACAAGAGGGTTTCGATCAGTCAATAGTAAATTTACTGAGTTTTATGGGAATATGGGAGTGAGGATATTCAGGAGCTACAGTTTTATGTGGGATATTCTAGTTTTCAGCTGGGCGGTCTTTTGTTTCGTATCAGATACTTTTACTTTCAGTGCGTTTTAAGGCATTGGGTTCATCTGGACAATGTTTATATTCACATTTTATGGTACTAGACATGAAAATTCAAAAGTTGATTCAGGGAGTCAAAGGGACGGCTGGTAAGTGGGAGGCTTTAAAAGAGTTTTAACCAGGGTTCAATGTAAGCCCATTTTTTAAAGAGTGAAGTACAGAGTCCTGGATGACTCGGGATATTGAGGCCCTGGTCAACAAGAAGAAGGAGGCGCATAACATGAATAGGCAGCTGGGATCATGTGGATCACTTGAAGTGCATAGATAGTGTAAGGGTAGATTTAACCTAGAAATCAGGAGGGCAAAAGGGGGGCACGAGATTGCTTTGGCAGATAAGGCAAAGGAGAATACAACGACTTTCTACAAATACAAGAAGGACATAAAGGTAACGAGGGAGAGAATCAGGCCTCTTAAGTATCAACAATGTCAACTATATGCGGATCCACAAGAGATCCTAAATGAATATTTCTCATCAGTATTTACTTTTTAAAGAAGCATTCATGTTAACGAAGTTGGGGAAATAAATAATCATGTTTTGAGGAACGTCCATATTATAGAGAAGGAGGTGATGGAAGTTTTAAAGCACATCAATGCAGATAAATCCCTGGGACCTGATGAACTGTGTTCCAGGAGGTTTGGGAGGCAAGGGAGGAAATTTCGGGTCCCCTGGCAGAGATATTTGAAGTTTAACAACACCAGGTTAAAGTCCAACAGGTTTATTTGGTAGCAAAAGCCACACAAGCTTTCGAAGCTCTAAGCCCCTTCTTCAGGTGAGTGGGAATTCTGTTCACAAACAGAGTTTATAAAGACACAGACTCAATTTACATGAATAATGGTTGGAATGCGAATACTTACAACTAATCAAGTCTTTAAGAAACAAAACAATGGGAGTGGAGAGAGCATCAAGACGGGCTAAAAAGATGTGTATTGTCTCCAGACAAGACAGCCAGTGAAACTCTGCAGGTCCACGCAACTGTGGGAGTTACAAATAGTGTGACATGAACCCAATATCCCGGTTGAGGCCGTCCGCGTGTGTGCGGAACTTGGCTATCAGTTTCTGCTCAGCGACTCTGCGCTGTCGTGTGTCGCGAAGGCCGCCTTGGAGAACGCTTACCCGAATAGCAGAGGCCGAATGCCCGTGACCGCTGAAGTGCTCCCCAACAGGAAGAGAACAGTCTTGCCTGGTGATTGTCGAGCGGTGTTCATTCATCCGTTGTCGCAGCGTCTGCATAGTTTCCCCAATGTACCATGCCTCGGGACATCCTTTCTTGCAGCGTATCAGGTAGACAACGTTGGCCGAGTTGCAAGAGTATGTACCGTGCACCTGGTGGATGGTGTTCTCACGTGAGATGATGACATGTGTCGATGATCCGGCATGTCTTGCAGAGGTTGCTGTGGCAGGGTTGTGTGGTGTCTTGGTCACTGTTCTCCTGAAGGCTAGGTAGTTTGCTGCGGACAATGGTCTGTTTGAGGTTGTGCGGTTGTTTGAAGGCAAGAAGTGGGGGTAAATTATTATTATTCATGTAAATTGAGTCTGTGTCTTTATAAACTCTGTTTGTGAACAGAATTCCCACTCACCTGAAGAAGGGGCTTAGAGCTTCGAAAGCTTGTGTGGCTTTTGCTACCAAATAAACCTGTTGGACTTTAACCTGGTGTTGTTAAACTTCTTACTGTGTTTACCCCAGTCCAACGCCGGCATCTCCACATCAGAGATATTTGAATCATGGAGAGCCACAAGTGATGTGCCTGAAAATTGGAGGGTGGCAAATATTGCATTTGTTTAAAACAGGCTGCAGGGAAAAGTCTCCGAACGACAGGCCGATGAGCCGAACACCGGTCAGTGGTTGTGCTGTTCGAAGGTGTTCTGAGAGACAGGATCTCCAGGCATTTAGAGAGGCAATGGCTGATTAGGGACAGTCAGCATGACATTGTTGGTGGAAAACCATGTTTCTCAAATTTGATTGAGTTACTTGAAGGGTAAAAAAGAAGGTAGATGAGGGCAGTGCAATTGATGATGTCTACATGGACTTTAGCAAAGCCGTTGACAAGCTAGGTTGTTACATTAGGTTCAACATCATGGGATTCAGGGTGAGGAAGCCAAATGAATACAAAATTGGCGTGATAACAGAAGGCAGGCTTGGTTAGAATTTTTTTTTAAATTTGGAGGCCTGTGACCAGCGGTGAGCCTCAGGGATTAGGGCTGGTTGCACTGATATTTGTCATTTATTTTAATGATTTGGATGCGAATTTTGGAGGCATGGTTACTAAGTTTGCAAATGACGCCAAGATCGGTGGCAGAGTCGACAACGAAGAAGTATCTTAAACAATTGTGCAAGTGGACTGATGACTGGCTGGTGGTTCTTAATTTAGATAATAGCGATGATGCATTAATTTAGATGATGCCGTTTGGTAGATTGAATCAGCGCAGGACTTACTCAGTTAATGGTAGGTTGCTGGGGGGAGTTATAGAACAAATAGATCCAGGAGTACAGTTTCATATCTCCTTGAAAGTGGAGTCAGGGTGGCAGGGTGATAAAGAGGCATTAAGCATGTTTGGTGTCATTGCTCAGAACAGTGAATACAGGAGTTGGGACGTGTTTTTGAAGTTGTATAAGAGAGTGATGAGCCCACACATTGAATAAAATGAACAGTTCTGGTCACCATGTTATAGAAATGATAATATTAAACGCGAAAGAGTGCAGAAAAGATTTCCGAGGATGTTACCATGACCTGAAAGTTTGTGTTATAAGGAGAGGCTGGATAGACTGGGACTCTTTTCCGAGGAGTCCATGAGACTTAGGGCTGATCTGAGAGACGTCTATAAAATAATGAGGGGCATAGATCAGTTAGACAGTCAACATCTTATCCCAAAATTAGGGAATTCAAAATTGAAGCCCCAGGTTTGGGTGAAAGGGAAGAGATACGAAAAGGTCCAGAGGGACATTTATTTCAAACAGAGGGTGGTGGGTGTCTGAAACAGGCTGCCACAGGTAGTAGTAGAGGCGGGTACAATTTTGTCTTTTAAAAAACGGTTAGCCAGTTACATGGGTAGGATGGATATTCAGGGATATGGGCCAAACGCGGGCAATTGGGACGAGCTTAGTGGTTGAAAAAGTGCAGCATGCCAACGTTGGGCCGAAGTTTCCATGCCGTGAACCTCGATGACTCTATGACTCACAGAGCCTCGAAGTCATGGACCGCGTGGCTCATGTAGAAACTATGTCACTTACTGAATGAAAGTTTGATCTCGGGTGTATGCGAGCGAGATCCTTTCAGTATTGAACGACGTCACGTAATGTTACGTAGACTGTCAGTGATACTGAAAGAGGGCAACTGCAGCGTAACATAGGGGCTCGAGTAGACCATTCGCCTCTGAACCTGTTCACTGTCTCTGATATATGAAAGCGTGTGATTCATTCTATTTTTCTTGGTCTCTGCTGCATTGTTGAACGTGCAACTATTACTGCATCTGACAGCCAAACACTCCACAGGATTGCAACTCATATCTGTCGTGAATGGAGTGGTCTCGGGGTGTGAGCCTCATTCTGCATCTGTCAGTGACGGCAAGTGTATATGGGCGTGGGACGAGTTAGTTAATTGATAAATTAATCCAATATTTCTGATTTGAAAGTACGTTTGCAACATTGTGTGATCAATTTTAACAAGAAATAGTTGCCCCTGCCTTCTGCAGGGCTATCCACTGTACAAATCAGGAACACCTTCAATGGTAAAACATGTGCAGAGAAACCCGGTGTTCATTTCAAGCATTAAGAACATTTATTTTTCATTCTTTGGAAGTCGAATTTCCAGTTCAAGATACATGGCGAAGTGGCATACAATGAGCGTGAGTGCTATGTCAGTGACAGTGTGGAATTTGTTGGACACCAATAATCTGCATGTTCTCTCAAATTTCAGGACTCACGCTGAGTTTGCCACCAGAATTGGGACTGGAATACGAATGCAATGAATATGTTTAACCTTTCCGAGTGTCTGAGCAGAACTTAGCTTATCCTTTTCATTCGTGAGACTTGGGCATCGCTGGCTGGCCATCATTCAGTGTCCATTCTTAGTTGCTCTTGAGAAGGTGGTGGTGAGCTACCTTTGTGAAACGCTGCAGCCCACGTGCTGTGGATTGACCCATCAATGGCAGCAAAAAGCGAATTGGAGGATTTTGACCCAGCGACTGCGAAGGAACAGCGATATAATTCCAAATCAGAATGTTGAATGGTTTGGAGGGGAACTCGCAGTTCGTGGTGTTGCCCTTCAAGATGGAAGTGGTCCTGAGCTTTGACGGAGTTGTCCAAGGATCTTTGGTGAATATCTGCAGTGCAGCTTCTAACGAGTAAAAAATGCTGCTTCTGTGTGTCGGTGGTAGAAGGAACGTGGATGTGGTGTCAACGTTGTGGGCTGCTTTGTTCTGGATAATGTCAAGTTTATTTAGTATTGCTGGAGTTGCACCAACGTAGGCAAGAGTGGAGTATCCCATCCATTCCTGACGTGTACCTTGTAGATCGTGAATAGGCTTTGCAGAGTCAGGAGTTGAGTAACTTTTCGCAGTAATGCGAGTCTCTCACCTGCTCTTGTAACCATTGTGTTGCTGTCGCGAGTCCAGTTGAGTTTCTGTTCAATGATAACCCGAAGAATTGTGACAGTGGGGGTTTCAGTGATGAGAATACTGTTGAGTATCAAGGTAAACATAGAATATAGAACCGTACAACACAGAACAGGACCTTCGGCCCACGATGTTGTGCCGAGCTTTAACTGAAACCAAGATCAAGCTATCCAACTCCCTATCCTGGTGTGCTCCATGTGCCTATCCAATAACCGCTTAAATGTTCCTAAAGTGTCTGACTCCACTATCACTGCAGGCAGTCCATTCCACACCCCAACCACTCTCTGCGTAAAGAACCTATCTCAGATATCCTTCCTGTATCTCCCACCACGAACCCTATAGTTATGCCCCCTTATAATAACTCCATCCACCCGAGGAAATAGTCTTTGAACGTTCACTCTATCTATCCCCTTCATCATTTTATAAACCTCGATTAAGTCTCCCCTCTGTCTCCTCCGCTCCAGAGAGAACAGCCCTAGCTCCCTCAACCTTTCCTCATAAGACCTACCCTACAAACCAGGCAGCATCCTGGTAAATCTCCTCTGCACTCTTTCCAGCGCTTCCACATCCTTCTGATAGTAAAGTGACCAGAACTGCGCACCATATTCCAAATGTGGTCTCACCAAGGTCCTCTACAGTTGCAGCATAACCCCACGGCTCTTAAACTCCAACCCCCTGTTAATAAAAGCTAACACACTATAGGCCTTCTTCACAGCTCTATCCACTTGAGTGGCAACCTTTAGAGATCTGTGGATATGGACCGCAAGATCTCTCTGTTCCTCCACAGTCTTCAGAACCCTACCTTTGACCCTGTAATCCGCATTTAAATTAGTCCTACCAAAATGAATCACCACACATTTATCAGGGTTAAACTCCATTTGTCATTTTTCAGCCCAGCTTTGCATCCTATCTATGTCTCTTTGCAGCCTACAACAGCCCTCCACCTCATCCACTACTCCAACAATCTTGGTGTCATCAGCAAATTTACTGATCCACCCTTCAGCCCCCTCCTCTAAGTCATTAATCAAAATCACAAAGAGCAGAGGACCAAGCACTGATCCCTGCGGCACTCTACTAGCAACCTGCCTCCAATCCGAAAATTTTCCATCGACCACCACCCTCTGTCTTCGATCAGACAGCCAGTTACCTATCCAATCAGCCAACTTTCCCTCTATCCCACACCTCCTCACTTTCATCATAAGCCGACCATGGGGGACCTTATCAAACGCCTTACTAAAATCCATGTATATGACATCAACTGTCCTACCTTCATCAACACACTTAGTTACCTCCTCAAAAAATTCTATCAAATTTGTGAGGCACGACTTGCCCTTCACGAATCCGTGCTGACTATCCCGGATTAATCCGCATCTTTCGAAATGGTCGTAAATCCTATCTCTAAGGACCTTTTCCATCAATTTACCAACCACCGAAGTAAGACTAACTGGTCCATAATTATCAGGGTCATTTCTATTCCCTTTCTTAAACAGAGGAACAACATTCGCCATTCTCCAGTCCTCTGGCATCCACCTGATCGTGGGTAAGGATAGATCTGGTCCTCGGGTTGAAGTTCTGAACTGGAAAAAGGCCAAATTTGATGAAATGAGAAGGGATCGGGGAAGTGTGGATTGGCACAGGCTGTTCTCTGGTAAGGATGTAAATGGAAAGTGGGAGGCCTTCAAAGGAGAAATTTTGAGAGTGCAGAGTTTGTATGTTCCTGTCAGGATTAAAGGCAAAGTAAATAGGAATAAGGAACCTTGGATCTCGAGGGAGATTGTAACACTGATTAAGAGGAAGAGTGAGTTGTATGAAATGTACAGCCATCAAGGAACACATCAGATGCTCGAGGAGTATAAAAAGTGCAAGAAGCTACTTAAGAGGGAAATCAGGAGGGCTAAAAGAAGACATGAGGTTGCTTTGGCAGACAGTGTGAAGGAAAATCCAAAGAGATTCTATAGGTATGTTAGGAGCAAAAGGATAGTGAGGGGTAAAATTGGTCTTCTTGAAGACCAGAGTGGTAGACTGTGTATGGAACCAAAAGAGATGGGAAAGATAGTAAATGGTTTTTTTGCATCCATATTTACTGAGGAAACAGGCATGGAGTCTACGGAAATAGGGCAAACAGGTAGGGAGGTCATGGAACCTTTACAGATTAAAGAGGAGGAGGTTCTTGCTGTCTTGAGGCAAATCAGAGTGGATAAATCCCCAGGACCGGACTGGGTATTCCCACGGACCTTGAGGGAAGCTAGTGTTGAACTTGCAGGGGCCCTGGCAGACATATTTAAAATGTCAGTATTCACGGGGGAGGTGCCGGATGATTGGAGGGTGGCTCATGTTGTTCCGTTGTTTAAAAAAGGTTCCAAAAGAAATCCGGGAAATTATCGGCCAGTAAGTTTGACGTCGGTGGTGGGCAGGTTATTGGAAGGTGTGATACGGGATAGGATCTACAAATATTTGGAGAGACAGGGACTTATTAGGGAGAGTCAACATGGCTTTGTGCGTGGTAGGTCATGTTTGACCAATCTATTAGAATTTTTCGAGGAGGTTACCAGGAAAGTGGATGAAGGGAAGGCGGTGGATGTTGTATACCTGGATTTCAGCAAGGCCTTTGACAAGGTCCCTCATGGGAGGTTAGTTAGGAAGGTTCAGTCGCTAGGTATACATGGGGAGGTAGTAAATTGGATAAGACACTGGCTCAATGGAAGAAGCCAGAGAGTGGTTGTGGAGGATTGCTTCTTTGAGTTGAGGCCTGTGACTAGTGGTGTGCCGCAGGGATCGGTGTTGGGTCCATTGTTGTTTGTCATCTATATCAATGATCTGGATGATAATGTGGTCAATTGGATCAGCAAGTTTGCTGATGATACAAAGATTGGAGGTGTCGTGGATAGTGAGGAAGGTTTTCAAAGCTTGCAGAGGGATTTGGACCAACGAGAAAAATGGGCTGAAAAATGGCAAATGGAATTTAACGCAGACAAGTGTGAGATATTGCACTTTGGAAGGACAAATCAAAGTAGAACGTACAGGGTAAATGGTAGGACTCTGAAGAGTGCAGTTGAACAGAGGGATCTGGGAATACAGGTACAGAATTCCCTAAAAGTGACGTCACAGGTGGATAGGGTCGTAAAGAGTGCCTTTGGTACATTGGCCTTCATAAATCGGAGTATTGAGTATAAAAGTTGGAGTGTTATGGTAAGGTTATATAAGGCATTGGTGAGGCCGAATTTGGAGTATTGTTTACAGTTTTGGTCACCTAGTTACAGGAAGGATGTAAATAAGATTGAAAGAGTGCAGAGAAGGTTCACAAGGATGTTGCCGGGACTTGAGAAGCTGAGTTACAGAGAGAGATTGAATAGGTTGGGACTTTATTCCCTGGAGCGTAGAAGATTGAGGGGAGATTTGATAGAGGTGTATAAGATTTTGATGGGTATCGATAGAGTGAATGCAAGCAGGCTTTTTCCGCTGAGGCGAGGGGAGAAAAAAACCAGAGGGCATGGGTTAAGGGTGAAAGGAGAAACGTTTAAAGGGAATATTAGGGGGGGGGGTGCTTCTTCACGCAGAGATTGGTGGGAGTGTGGAATGAGCTGCGAGATAAAGTGGTAAATGCGGGGTCACTTTTAACATTTAAGAAAAACGTGGATGGGTTAATGAATGAGAGGGGTGTGGAGGGATATGGACCAAGTGCAGGTCAGTGGGACAAGGCATAAAATGGTTCGGCACAGACAAGAAGGGCCAAAAGGCCTGTTTCTGAGCTGTAATTTTCTATGGTTCTATGGCACCATCCCCGTGGACAGCGACGTCCCAAAGATCAAAGCCAAAGGCTCTGCAATCTCATCCCTTGCCTCCCAAAGAATCCTAGGATACATTTCATCAGGCCCAGGGGACTTATCGACCTTCCGTTTATTCAAAACTGCCAAGACATCCTCCCTCCGAACATCTATTTCCTCCAGCCTATTAGCCTGTAACACCTTCTCTTCCTGAAAAACATGGCCCCTCTCCTTGGTGAACACTGAAGAAAAGTATTCATTCATCACCTCGCCTATCTCTACTGACTCCATACACAAGTTCCCACTACTATCCTTGACCGGCCCTAACCTCACCCTGGTCATTCTTTTATTCCTCACATAAGAGTAAAAAGCCTTGGGGTTTTTCTTGATCCGACCCGCCAAGGACTTCTCGTGTCCCCTCCTAGCTCTCCTCAGCCCCCTTTTCAGCTCATTCCTTGCTAACTTGTAACCCTCAATCGAGCCATCTGAACCTTGTTTCCTCATCCCTACATAAGCTTCCCTCTTCCTTTTCACAAGACATTCCACCTCTTTCGTGAACCATGGTTCCCTCACTCGGCCATTTCCTCCCTGCCTGAGAGGGACATACCTATCAAGGACATCCAGTATTTGTTCCTTGAAAAAGTTCCACTTTTCATTGGTTCCTTTCTCTGACAGTTTCTGTTCCCAACTTATGCCCCCTAATTCTTACCTAATCGCATCATAATTACCTCTCCCCCAATTGTAAACCTTGCCCTGCCGTACGGCCCTATCCCTCTCCATTGCAATAACAAAAGACACCGAATTGTGGTCACTATCTCCAAAGTGCTCTCCCACAACCAAATCTAACACTTGGTCCGGTTTATTTCCCAGTACCAAATCCAATGTGGCCTCACCTCTTGTCGGCCTATCCACATATTGTGTCATGAAACCCTCCTGTACACACTGCACAAAAACTGCCCCATCCGAACTATTTGACCTACAAAGGTTCCAATCAATATTTGGAAAGTTAAAGTCCCCCATGACAACTACCCTGCGACCCCCACACATATCCATAATCTGCTTAGAAATTTCTTCCTCCACATCTCAATTACTATTTGGGGGCCTATAGTAAACTCCTAACAACGTGACCGCTCCTTTCCTATTTCTAACCTCAGCCCATATTACCTCAGTGTGCAGATCCCCCTCGAAGTGCCTTTCCGCAGCCGTTAAACTATCCTTGATTAACAATGCTACTCCTCCACCTCTTTTACCAGCTTTCCTACACTTACTGAAACATCTATACCCCGGAACGTCCAACAACCATTCCTGTCCTTGTTCTACCCACGTCTCCGTAATGGCCACAACATCGTAGTCCCAAGTACCAATCCACGCCCCAGGTTCATCTACCTAGTTCCGGATGCTCCTTGCATTGAAGTAGACACACTTCAACCCACCTTCCTGTCTCCCGGTACCCACCCTTGACCCTGATACCTTCCCCAATACCTCACCACCCTCACTGACTTCTGGACTACAACTCCTTTTCCCACACCCCTGACAAATTAGTTTAAACCCCCCTGAAGAGACGTAACAAATTTCCCTCCTCGGATATTGGTGCCCCTCTGGTTCAGGTGCACCCCGTCCTGTTTGTACAGGTCCCAGCTTCCCCAGAATGTGTTCCAATTATCCACGTATCTGAAACCCTCCCTCCTACACCATCCCTGCAACCACATGTTTAACTGCACTCTCTCCCTGTTCCTCAACTCGCTATCACGTGGCACCGGCAACGTACCAGAGATGACCAAATGTTTTGTCTTGGCTCTCAGCTTCCAGCCCAGCTCCAGAAATTCCTGCTTTAAAACCCCGTCCCTTCTCTTGCCTATGTCATTGGTACCAATGTGTACCACGACCTGTGACTGTTTCCCCTCCCCCAAGGTACGGTTGGTAGCTTGTCTCTTAATGGTGGTGGGCATTTTCTGGCATTTATATGGCATGAATGTTGCTTCCCACTTGTCAGCCCAAACCTGGATATGGTCCAAACTTTGTTTCGTTTGAACTTGGTCTGCTTCATTACCTGAGCAAATCGTGCTGAACTTTGTGCAATTATGGGCGATCATCGCCGATCCACATCTCGTGACGGAGGGAAGGTCATTGACGAAGCAGTTAAAATGGTTGCCCTGGAGCTCTACCCCAAGGGACTCCTGCAGAGATGTCCTAGTGCTAAAATGCTGACCCCCACAACTCCAACAATCTTCCTATCTGTCAGATATGTCTGCAACCAGCAGAGTCTTTGTCCCCCTGATACCGAGTGACTCATGATTTGCCAGGGCTCCTTAATGCCCACTCGGTTGAATTAGGCTTTGTTGTCAATCACTGTCACTCTCAACTCACCTCCGGAATTCAGCTCTTTCGTCGGTGAACTAAGGCTGTAATGAGGTCAGTAGCTGGCGACGCCCAAACTGGGCGTCACTGAGCAGGTTTTGGCTCATCAGGTGGCGCTTGATAGCACTGTTGATGACCCCTTCTATCACTTTACTGATGATCGAGAGTAGCCTGATGGGGCGGTGATTTGCTGGGTTGGATTTGTCATGCTTTTTTTGTGTACAGCACAGACCTGGGAAATTTTCCAAACTTTCATATCGATGGTGATGTTGTAATTGTACGCAAAAAAATTGGCACGGGGAATGGCACGTTTTGGACAAAAAATCTTCACTACTATTGTTGAAATTTTGTCAGAGTTCATTTCCTTTGCATTATCCAGTGTCTCTAGCCGTTTATTGATAACACGGAGAGTGAATGAAATTGACAGGAGACTGGCATCGATGATGCTGGGGACATCCGGAGGGGTCTGAGATGAATCACGCACTCGGCACTGCTTTTTGAAGATTGCAGCGAATGCTTCAACCCTATATTATGCACTGATGTGTTAGACTCCTCTTTCACTGAAGATGGGGATGTTTGTGGAGCCTCCTCCTCCAGTGAGTTGTTTAATTCCCAACCATCATTCACGACGGGATGTGGGGAGGCTGCAGAGATTCTCCCTCAATGAAGCAGACCAAAACTGCATGTAGCACTCCAGATACCGACACACCAATATCTTACACAAGTGCCAAAGCACGCTCCTACTTGTGCAAACTTTCCATTCGCAATGCATGTCAAAATTCTATTTGTCTTGATTATTAGCCACTGCACCTGAATTCTAACTTTCTGCGGTTCATGCACCAGGACACCCAAATCCCTTTGCACCAAAGCATCTTGATGTTTCTCTCATTTTACATCATAAATTGGCTTTTTATCCCTCCCACAAAAATGGATAAGGCACATTTTTTCCACTTTAAATTCCATCTGCCAAACCTTTCCCCACCTACTTAATTTATTCAAATCTATCTGTAAATTTCTAATTTCCTGATTGCGAATTGCTTTCCCACCGATTTAGTGCCACCGACAAATTTGGCGAGAGAACATTCTACCCCAGCATCCAATTCGTGAATGTAAATTCTAAATGGTTGGGGCCCGAGCACTTAATCCTGTGGCACAACACTATTTAAAGCTTGCAAACATAAACAAAGACCCATTTATCCCCATCTTTCCTTTCTGATAGTTCGCGAATCCTATATCCAAGGTAATATATTGCATCCAATGCCATGGTATCTTACCTTGTGTATTAACTTCTGCATGGCACCTGATCAAATTACTTTAGCAGTCCAGGTATGTTACTTCTACATGATCCGCATTATCCCCATTTGCTTGTTACATAAATTATCGAGCAACTTAGATAAACATGAATTATTCTTCACAAATTCATGCTGATTATGATTGATCGCGTTTTCAGTTTCCAAATGTCCTGTTACTGCTTCCTTAAAAATGCATATCAACAATTTGTTGGAAAAATGTTGATTTCCTCTCTCTGTGTTCCCCTTTACCAGTCCCTTCCTCTAAGAGGCCGAAGTTGACTTTAGGCATTGTCTGCCTTTTCATATTCTTCCATAATATCTTACTATCGTCTTTATCATTTGTGCTAGATTTCCTTTTTCATTTACCTTTGCACTTTTTCTTCCTTTTTCGTAACCCTTTTTTATTCTTTTAAACTTTCCCAATTTCCCAAACTGACAGTGGTCTTTGTAACATTCTATGACTTTTTTTTGCCTTTGTATTATCTTCAAACTCCTCACTTAGCCAAAGATGCATTTCCAACCTGTTCAGTTCAGAGAAATTGAATATCTCCTTACATATCTGTTAATGTTCAACAATGATCAACAACTCTTCGTAGCGTCACAGCCTCTGGCATGCTCTTGTAGCCATCGTATTTATAGAGCTGGCCCGCTTGAATTTCTTCGATGGTTACTCCCAAGTTGTTAATATTGGAAATTCAGCGATGCTAGTGCAAACAATGTCAAGGGATGATAGGCAGATTCACGCATGTTGCATATAGTCATTGCCTTGGGCTTATGTGGCATAAATGATGCCTGCTAGTTTTCTGCCAAAGCCTGTGTATAATTCAAGTGTTAGTGCATTTCTTCATGGATTATTTCAGTAACCAAATAGTTGCTATGAGGTTGAACATTGTGCGATCATCAGTGAACAACTCCACTTCCGACCATGTGATGTAATGAATATTGTTGATAAACATCTGAAGGCAGTTGGGCCCAGGACATTCACTGCAGATTAGCTTCTATGATGTCCTGCATTTGAGATGATTGCTGTCTAATAACGCCAGCGATCTTTGTTTATGACGGGTATGACTTCAATTGGTGTGCAGTTGCCCTTGATTTGCTGAGAATTCCGTTTTGCTGAGGCTCCTTAATGCCACAATGTTGAATGACCGCCTTGATGTCAATATCAGTTGCTCTCAGCTCACCTCTAGAGTTCAGCATTTTTAGCCATGTTTGAACGAAATGGCAAACATATCAGGAGCTGGCGGATCCTATGCACAATAAAAGGGATATTGCCAAAAATATCATATTGATATCATATTTTAATGACACTATCGATCTTGTTTCTGATGATTGAATGTAGACTTACAGTGTAGAAATTGATCAGGCTTGATTTGTCCTGCTTTGTGTGGGGAGGGCACATTTTGGCAATTTTTCCCATTGCTAGGTAGTTGCCAGTTTAGTTGCTCTAATGGCACAGTTTGACTCAGGTTACGGCAATTTCTGGAGGACAGGTCTTTAGTACTATTGTTAGAATATTGCCAGGGCCAATAGTCTTTGCAGTATCTAATTTTTCAGCTATTTCCTTATATTACGTGGGCGGAATCAAATTGGCTGAAGACTAACATCTGTGGTGCTGGGGACCTCCAGAACGGGCCACGATAGCTCATCTGCACGGTATATCTGCTTAAATTTATTGCAATTTCTTCAGTCTTGTTTATTGGACTGGTTGCTGGGCGACCCGGAATTTATGCTGGGGCTATTTGTGGAGAATCATCCTTCAGTCAATTGTTTAAATAGCCAGCTCAATGTGGTAGAACCGTAGTTATTAGATCGATTAATTGGCTTTGGAATCACAACTTTATCTATTACCTACTGAATATATGCTCTGACATGCAGGTAGTTCTGTATTGTAGCATCACCATGTTTACACCTCCTGGCATGTTCTCTCGCACTCTTTATTCAACCAGGGTTGATCTCCTGGCTTGCTAGTAATGTTAGAGGTGGAGATATCCTGGTCACGAGATGAATGTTTGTCGTTGAGTACAATTCTACAAAGGCAGGTCGCGCACTGTGCCTCATTGCTAATGTAAGCGGGCTATTCAAAAAAGGGAGATGGAGAGAACACAGGGAACAATAGACCAGTGCGCCAAGCTTTAATACTGGGAAATTTGCTAGAGTCCATTATCAAGGACTTCAAAACTCATATTTGGAAGACAGAGGTATAATCAGACACAGTGAGCATGCATTTACATGGGGGATCTCATGCTTGACGATTCAATTTGAATTCCTTGAGGATGTAACTAGTGGGGTTGACTGAAGAGAAGCAATGGATGTGGTTCATTTAGACTTTCAGGAGGCTTTCGACAAGAAATTCTATAATATATTACAATATAAAGTTCAAGGTCATGGGTTTGCAGATAATGTCTTGAGATGGATAAAAAAGCTCATTAACAGAAAGGAAGCAACGAGCTGGCAGAACTGGGCCTTTTTCTGCTTGAAAGTCAGTGACCAGTTGGATCTCTGCTCGAACCAAAGCTGTTCAAATTATATATTTATCATTTGGAATAGGGAACGAAACGTATTATCTCCAAATTTGCAGATGGTATAAAGTTGCGTGGAGGATAAGTTGCGAGTAATATGCGGAAATGCTTCAGCGTGATTTGGACAGGCTGAGTGTGTCGGTATATGCATGGCAGATGCAGTATAATGTGCATAAATATGAGATTATTCATTCCAACAGTGATAAAAGGAAGACAGGTTATTACTTGAATGGGTGTAAATAGAGAGCAGTGGATTCTCAGCGAGACCTTGTCCGTGTGCATCAGTCACTGAAAGGAAGCACGCAGGTACAGTCAGCATAAGAATTCGAATGGTATGTTAGCCTTCATAGAGAGAGGTATTGCCTATAGAGATAGTAATGTTTTTCTGCAATTGTTTCGGGAGTTTTTGAATCCATACCTGGAGTGTTGTGTTCAATTTTGGTATACTTATCTCAGGAAGGATGTCCTTGCTGTAGAGGTTGTACAGCGAAGGTGTACCAAGCTGATTCCTGGGATGGCAGGTCCGGCATATCAGGAGAGACTAAGTCCGTTAGGATTTCATTCACTGGAGTTTAAAAGAGTGAGAGGGAATCACATAGAAACTGGTCAAATTTAATATATGGACAGAGAGTAGATTTAGAATGATTATTTCCAATGGCAGGGGAGTCAAGAACTAGTGGTCATAGTTTGAGGATCAAGGGTAATCCATTCAGAACTGAGCTGAGGAGAAATTTCATCACCTCGAAGGTTGTGAATGTATGGAATTCAGTGCCACAAAAGTAGTTGAGACCAACTTTGGCATGTTACCAACCTTTGCAGATGTACCATAGAAAGCATTATTTCTGGTTGTATCAGAGCTTGGTATGGCACCTGCTGTGCTCAGCACTGCAAGAAGCTGGAAAAGGTTGTGAAAGTAGCCCAATCCATCACGCAAGCCAGCGTCCCATCGATTGACTTTGCCTACTTTTTCCGCTTCCTCGGCAAAACAAACAGTGTAATGAAAGACCCCACGCATTGTCCTCCACATTCTTCCGTTGGGAAGAAAGATACAAAATTCTGAGCCCACGCAACAAACGACAGAAGAACAACTTGTTCCCTCCTGCCATCAGGCTTTCGAATGGACCGACCTCGCATTAAGATGATAATTTTCTGCGCCCTAGCTATGACAATAACAGTACGTTCCGAACGCACTTGCTTTTATCTCTATGGATTGTCTCCATTGTCTGTATAGCGCTCAAGGAACAATACTGTCCACTCTATATGTGGCAATAATAAATCAAAGCAAATCAAATCAAAACGTTGTCTGGTTTCAGGAAGAGATTAGGTATAGCTCCTGGGCCTAAAGGTATAAAGGGCAATGGGGGCAAGGAAGGATTAGCATGCTGAAAGTGACGATCAGCCATGATCAAAATAAATCCGGAGAAGGGTCGAAATACTAGGTGGCATATCCTGCTTCGAGTTTCTATGTTTATATGTTTTATTGTTGTTCAGTGCCCACTCGTGAATTGCGAGATCTGTTCCAACGCTGACCCACTTATCATGATAACATTGCAAAATAACATATGATGTGTGTGTGTGTGTGTGTGGTTGTATGAGGGGAGGGGATTAACATCTACCTGACACCTATGCTGTGGTTACCCTATTCATTATGTCATGGACAGATGGGCATGTATGATTTTCCGTAATGATTGTCCGGCCAGCGGATTCAGCAGTAGTGCTACGTAGCCACTTTCGCTGACGGACATTGATGACCCCCGCCCAGAGTAAATTGTGGGACTTTGCCATCCTCACCGGGTACTCTAACTGGTCAACATGGAGGACAACTGATTCTTCACCGAAGCAAAGCACGGGTCGGGGACGGGGGTTGAGGTGCATTCTAATCAATAGGTTTCTTGAGCATATACGACGTGATGACATAATGCATCAGCGTGTCCGGAGTTGTTGTGTTGCCACTTCTGCTGGGTTTGTCCTGCTTCAAGTTCAGGGCATATCCATGAATGGCGATTGAAGCGTCTGGGTCATTATCTGTAAATTATAATTCGTGGAGGATAACTATGCCAGGCTATTGCTTCACGAGCGTGTAAGACAGTTCTCTCAATTTTCACAAATGATCCCGGAGGTTAGTAAAGAGTGCTGAGTTTATTATTTTCGCTTCAAGTGTCTGGCCAGATGCTGAATGGTCTATCGTGTTTCACCCGTTTTATAATTGTTAGCCGTTTGACGCGACTGAGTTTCCTGCCTGGCTATTTCCGAGGGCATTTCCAAATCAAACACTTTGTTGTGAATATGGATTTTCATGTAAGTCAGACCACACCTGGCAAGGATGACAGATTTCGTTTCCTAAATCACATTATTGAAATTTTGTTTTAGAATTCATGATTACCATTCGGTCTTCAATTCCTGTTTGTTTTTTCATTAATGTCAAATTTCACCGCCTGGTATGTTGAGATGGAAACCAGGGATCCACAGCGTTTTGCTGCGTCTATGGATTGCTAGTCCAGTCACAACATAATGATGACATCCATCCTTCCTTTATTGACTGACAACACTCGGCGCCACTTTTGAGTTCTTTCCAGTTGTTTTCTTCAACCATTAGTTTGACAATTGATTTCACTGGATATTTAACCACATTCGTGAGCTGCTCTCTGAACTTGGACTGAGTCACCCTATAAATAAATGTGTTTGTGCAGCAATTTAAATTCAGCAGCACCTTCCCAAACGATTCAACTATAAATTCAGATTTGGTGATGTAATAAGATCGTCATATCTCAAAATACAAGAAGCTTAGAAAATATACTGACCACAGGATTATGAAGCTCCCAGTTATCGTGAGCAGTAAAATCATAGACTTCTTTCGGCTCTCCATCTCTGGGTAACTGTTATTTTTTTTCCCTTACTCTGACTCCTCAGTCCCTTATGGACACGACTGGTCACTAAAATGTGTCTGACTGTCAGATCGTTGACAATCCAAATGAAGATTTATGGCAGAAATTGTGTTAAAATTCTATCAAACCAGGAAACTCCTATCCATAGTGGATTGAAAAAAGTGTTTCGCTTTGTTTTGCAGAAAAAATTGTACATTGTTGAATATCACTGTAGGTCTATTGGTAAAATACCAGGGGATTTTTTTTAAAAAACAGAACACAATGCAGGTTGTTGTTAGAATCACAGCCGCTGTTTTTCCAGTGTAACATTTGCTTTCAGCTTCTGGCAGCAAATGGGCACAAATCGATCAAATGAAATGGTGACGGTGAACCAGACAGAGCAGTCTGTGGCTGCACCAGTCAGAACATGTTTCAAACCAAACACTCCGGTGATTACCAGGAAACTCAGTGGGAAATAATAAGAACTGATCTCGGTCAGAATGACCTCAGTGATCAGGGCTAGTAAATCCGCCACAGCCATGGCCACTAGGTAGAGAGTGGTGCAAGGGCAAAGGCCGCACATTCCCGGGACAAGATCACAATTCCTCGTAAATTAACTGGAAGACATAGAAAGGAGAAGAGGCTGGTCATTACGAATCAAACATCTGCCATATCTGTTCAGGACAGTAACAAAAGCATTTTAGAACCAAAACGTCTGGATTCGGCAAGAGTCTGAAATGTGAAAGTTCATCACCATCATTAAATCAGTTCCATCTGGACCACTCTTTGCATCTACTGGAGGCAGTATAGGAATCAATCAGGGAAAATCTCCCAGGAGCCAGTTGGGTAATTTCAAGTTTTTTTTGTTAATGAGGCTGAGGGTCTCTGATACTTTTTTGCTGGTTTTACTCCTTGAACTTGGACTGACCATCATTCCCCCATTAGGTTCCTAACCAGACAAATTGACATCTGGCATCAGAACCATCAACACTCCACCACCCAAACATTGGACCCCATCCTGATCTCGAATCTTCGGAAGAAGTCTCACGGTACAAGATTTCCATATGATCAACAAATCAGTCACAATTTCTCATGAACAGAACAAGTGCTCAGGATCAGACATCCCTCTCATTATCAGACACTTCTGCCAGGAACAGATAGCGCTCTCCAGATCTGACAACCCTCTCAGAATCAGATATCCCTCTCAGGATCACACACCCCTCTCAAAATCAGATATCTCTCTCAGGACCACTCACCCCACTCAGGATCAGACGCTCTCCTCATAAACGGACACCACAAAAGGTGCAGATGAACACATGTTCGGTGTAATTGAGGATTATAGGCAGGATAAGGTAGTAACATTTCATTTTGTATAATTAAATCGAATGTTGTACTGCTTCAACTTCGAAAACATTGGGGAAGTTTTACATTATACTCATTATATGTTTGCAAAACTTGAGAAGATGCCATTTTGTCTTTAAATCGGGCTAACAAGATCACGATTGATGGCCAGTAACATTAACTTCACAAGGCTTTAAAATACTAATTAGCTGAAGATAGATGATTGATGAATATGTGAACCTCTGTCCTGTTACAGTTGACAAATTCGAAGTTAATCGAGTGTGAATTTGCTGAGGGTTGTACGACCATGTTGGGGTTTGGGGAATTTGGAAGGACAACACGCAAAGTGTTGTCAACTCAATTAATTGAACATACATTATCATTTAATACAATTTCAAAACTGAAGGAGGGAGAAAGACTATCAGGAAATGAGGCGGCGGAATGGCAGGAGGGGAATATTTTGGTGGTTAACTTCGCTGGAAATTGTAAAAATGCTGAAGATTGTGGATACTGTCAAGGTGAAAGCAGAAGACAGGGTAATTTCACAATTGTAACCAGGAAGGTGCAGAGATTAAAGCAACAGCAACTAAAATGGTGTTGGGACACTCGTCAGTCCACTCAATGAGTGTCGAGGTGAATGTCTGCTCAGGAATACCGAAGTTTCTTCAATATCCATGGAGTGGAATGGACGTGTGGAAATTGGCGGAGATTGCAATGTGGCCAGGAAGTGGGGAGGGGTGATATATAATCAAGGGAGCTGTGATACCTTGTCGAAGATATGGCTGAAGAAAAAAAACAGTTAAATGGAGGGCGATACATCGAAGGAAGGAGATGAATTTGTCGAGCCCGAGCAGGCAGGAGGAAGTTGGTGGAAATGAGATGCAAAGTTACTGATATATTTTACTTCAAAACTAAAGAAGGAATAAGTACCAGGAAGCCAAAAAACAATTGGAACTAAGAATTGTTCATTGTATGGCATGATAGAGTTAGAAGTGCTACACATACCCTGCAAAACTCCAACACATCTAGCACGCAGATAAGCTCTCTACGTTCGCAATGTTAACAGCCAAACTCTACTCACAGATTTTCAACTAGTCTTCGGCATTGCATCAAAATGAGCTACCTGTGGTGGGTTTTAAATACTAGTGTCTGAACCAAAAATAAAGACAGGAGTTCCATTTGGAAATAATAGTAAAACAAACAGCATGAATGAATTTGTCCTCGGAATGTCCCACCGCTGTTTGTGAAGGGGTACTGTTTGGCAAATAGTCTCATGATGTTTTTTCAGGCAAGATTCAATCCATTCAGAGCTTAAGGACAGCTCAGTTTTATAGGATCTTTGTTAGACAGAGAGAGACTAACATGGACAAATTTCGAAATGAACTGCTGGTGAACAACTTCAAGCTCAGAAGGAAGCACATCACATATTCTCCAGGCAGAATAAACTGGCGGATGAGGACTTGTAGACAGTTGGGAGAAATCATTAAGGGGAGGAAGAAAACTGTCAAGGAACAGTAGATTTAATTAATGCAATATCTTCGTGAGGAAAGCTCAGGGACATTTGATAATGCGGAGTTTGAGAATTCGAAAGGTTGCATGAACATATGCTAAAATATCACACAGGTATATTGCAGGCAATATTATCAATTGAATCGTAATATTTAATGTGCAAAAGTGGGAGCATGTCAGAAAACTGACAGAAAGATAATGTGTTCTTGCATTTACAACAGAATTTAACAAATTCAAAGAATTGATTTATAGCTCAATTATATTAGAGATAAAGAATATGCATTCAAAAATGATAAATACATAAACCTAGAAGCACACAATATTCCAAAAACGTGGTCAGAATATAGTCCAAAAGCAAACTCGATTAAATGATTGCATAGCAATTAGCTTTAGATTACAATGATATATGCAATTACTTGGATTTTTTAAAGGATTTCAATATGATACAAAATAACAACCTCATGACGAATCTCAGAACAAATAGAATTAGCGATCCAGATACCGAATGGACCGCAAGGTAACAACAAACATGAATTCTGGGATAAAGAACGTTACCCAGATTGGTGGAAAATGGGAAGTGGTGTTCCACGAGGAGACAATTGTACTCACTGTCTTTCAGCATTTACATCAAGAATTTGAGGTCAGACCTGTAATTTCTAAACTTACATAGTGTTCTAACTTGAGAGAACAGAGTAATAGGACAATAATAATTGTCCTATATTAATTGATGAATTAATTTAACAATTGATGAACATCGACAGTGAGTATTATAGAACATATAACATAGAACAGTACAGCACAGAACTGGCCCTTCGGCCCACGATATTGTGCCGAGCTTTATCTGAAACCAAGATCAAGCTACCCACTCCCTATCATCCTGGTGTGCTCCATGTGCCTATCCAATAACCGCTGAAATGTTCCTAAAGTGTCTGACTCCACTATCACTGCAGGCAGTCCATTCCACACCCCAACCACTCTCTGCGTAAAGAACCTACCTCTGATATCCTTCCTATATCTCCCACCATGAACCCTATAGTTATGCCCCCTTGTAATAGCTCCATCCACCCGAGGAAATAGTCTTTGAACGTTCACTCTATCTATCCCCTTCTTCATTTTATAAAACTCGATTAAGTCTCCCCTCAGCCTCCTCCGCTCCAGAGGGAAGAGCCCTAGTTCCCTCAACCTTTCCTCATAAGACCTACCCTCCAAACCAGGCAGCATCCTGGTAAATCTCCTCTGCATTCTTTCCAGCGCTTCCACATCCTTCTCATAGTGAGGTGACCAGAACTGCACACAATATTCCAAATGTGGTCTCACCAAGGTCCTGTACAGTTGCAGCATAACCCCACGGCACTTAAACTCCAACCCCCTGTTAATAAAAGCTAACACACTATAAGCGTTCTTTGCAGCTCTATCCACTTGAGTGGCAACCTTTCGAGATCTGTGGATATGGACCCCAAGATCTCTCTGTTCCTCCACAGTCTTCAGAACCTACCCTTGACCCTGTAATCCACATTTAAATTAGTCCTACCAAAATGAATCACCTCACATTTATCAGGGTTAAACTCCATTTGCCATTTTTCAGCCCAGCTTTGCATCCTATCAATGTCCCTTTGCAGCCTACAACAGCCCTCCACCTCATCCACTACTCCACCAATCTTGGTGTCATCAGCAAATTTACTGATCCACCCTTCATCCCCCTCCTCTAAGCCATTAATAAAAAAGTATTGCAGGAACACTTTCAGTTCAGTAAAGACTGAACGTCAGTTACTGTATTTTGATATACTTTCCGAATACTCCACAGAAAATTGTTCACCAAATAGAGTCGATAGGTAAAGATGTTAAAACTTACATGCTCACAAGCGGTTTTTGTAACACCAGAGGTCACCAGATTGCAAAATACCCTCAGTTCCAGAGAAAAAAATTAAAAATAAACAAAGAACTGAAATTAATCTAAAATAAAACATTGGTCACAATGCAGCAACTGAATGCATTTTTTTTCTCCAAATTACAGCACGTATTAATTTACTGGAGAATTAATTTAACCAGAATGGTGGCAGCAAAGAAATAAATGAACCATTTATTTCCGCCCTTAATAGTTGGTTAATGTCATTAAATACTGTTTTCGGTGTGCCCTCTGCCCGTTTAAAATTATGACTGCGCCTCATTTGTCAGTGTATCGACTCCATTGATGTATAGGCTACATTGCGTTTAAGATTAAGATTGGTGCAGGTGGTGTATAAGTCAACCAAACACAGAAAGCAGTCAACGAATAAATCACATTGTCTTAAATGATGCATTTTGGCTCAAACTGTATTTTTCAAAAAAAAAAATCATCGCAGAACAAGCATCTGAAATATCTCGAATGATTTCGGTTTTTAATATTTCACAAAGCATTTAAATTAACAATGCAGGTCAACAATATTAGGTCCGAATATTACATTGAGCTTCAACTTGCCAATCCACCTGACCTGCACATCTTTAGACTGTGCGAGACATTCGAAGCACCGGGAGGAAACTACTTCAGAAATCGGGAGAACCAGCAAATCCACTTAGTCACATGAGGCCGGCATTAAACCCGGTGCCCTCGTGCTGTGATTCAGCAGTGCTAAATATTGTGCCATCGTTTAATTTTATATTCAAGATCAGTTGGTAAACATTTTCTCTTTGCAACTTATTTACATCCATAAAAGGGCAGTCAGCTCCACGGAATAGGGAGGTCACTTCATTTCAAACATTTAGTTCAAAATATAACTTGATTCCAATTTGCTCAAAATATAACTTGACACCAATTAGCAAGCCACATTCAATCCAAGTCTAATTGCCAGATATTCCCATGACGACGTGGTCAGCGAGGTTAGTTTTTCCACTTTTGTGATTGGTGCTTATGCACTGCAGCTTTATTTTTATAGGTTTTCCCAATAACTGGGGTCAGGTATTTCACTATCATTATTGAGACGCATTCAACACAACGCAAAACATACTGATGTTCCGATTGACACTGGATCAATCAGGTCAGGTAGCCCACTCTTGTCAGTGACACAGACAGCAAAATTCCACCAAACAGATTCTACCAGTATGCCTATCCGTGACTGTTTCCAATGCGGGTTCTCATGCAAGATGATACTGCATTTCTAACTATGGATAATTTAAATCAGTGATGAACTTAAACAGAAATATTTATTTCGATCTTCAAATTTTATACCAACGGTGATTTATTTGTTTTTATTTTACTCTTTATCTAAATGATATAACTGATCTGGTGTCTGTTTCTGTCAGACAGTTCAATCAGCATGTACCATTTTCAGGCGGAGGATAACGCCAGGATGCATCGCACACACAGATATACACAACTTCAGTTCTTATGATTACTTACCAGGAACACGGATAACAGCAAGGATTGTTTAGACTACTATTTGAGTAAAAAAAAACATTGCAGAAGCATTTTCCCTGTGAAGAGATGTGCCCTTTCGTACTGCAGGTCATCAATCTGTTTTAAACTCGAAGGTGATACATTCACAAAACCATTGATATGTACGTTTTAAAATCAACTTGATGATACTGAGGTTGGAACTTCATTTAGTTTCAAATAAAAATATGCATAGGCAATTCGATTCCGCAGGGTATTAAATACCTGTTGCATAAACAAAATGCGGTGAGATTGATTGGAAAACATCCAACGATTGTCAAATTCTGAACCCATTAAATGGTTAGCACAGCTGGGAGCTGTATTATCTAATCAATGGTACTGTCCATTCACACGCATTCAGTAATATCTCCAGGTCCTTCTCTCGATTGTGACCATGAAGTAATTACATTCACAAAGTCAAACTACCTGTCTCAGGATACACCATAACCCTTTCTGATGTGTCTGCTCTCCATAAATGTGGAAAATCCATTAGATCCATTAGCGATTAAAGAACTTTCTTGGAACTGTGGACTGGAGCATTCAGTTCCTAAATCTGTGAAACACTTTCAACCTCACAGCCTGATTCAGCACATCAACAGGATAAAAATTCTCACAAGAATTCAACACTTCAATTGGATGCAACACTTCAATCCAATTCTAAGTAACAAACAGCTCCAAGCAATGCAATTAATTCAACCAAGATAACTCTTCCAATGCACACAGACTCTCCAACTTGCACGCACCATCCAAATAGATACAGAGCCTCCAAAGGATACAGACACTCCAGCAGGTACACATCTTTCAGTAGATATAAACTAACCGAATAATACAGCCCTTCTGAATAATGCATACAGCCAACCGTTACAACTGTTCCAAATGATAAAAAACCTCCAACTGATGCTGACCCAGTCATCAATCTCCACTCCCTCTCAGAGAAGTATCCAGGCGTTGCGTGTTGAACATCATTTAAAACTCATGATATCAAGTGAAAATAATGCCAACTGCTCAAGGAGTATTTAAACTAACATCAAAATTATGAGAAGAGTTAAGGCTACCTCATTAATTCTGGAGTGCTCACTCCGAAGAGAGAGTTTCAGAATTTCTTCCATTGTTGGCATTGTAAATGTTAGCAGCATGAGCAGCCCACTCGGCCCCTGGAACGCCTTCAGTTATTTAACAATAGCATGTTTGATCATTTACGTTAAATTCATTTTGCAAATCCATTTTCATATCTCACAGTTCCTTCAGTATCCAAAGGAAAATCAGTTCTCGCCTTGAATCTGCTCAATGACTGGGCATCATAGCTCTCTGGGATAGGGAACTTCAAATATTCACTACCCTCTGAGTGGAGCTGTAGACTTATTAATAAGACTGATCTTGTATCGAAGGTCTGCAATGCACCTGCTCTGGGACTGAATGGTGCAGACTGCTTCGCGGGAGCTTTGCTTGTGTATAACCCCGTTTTGTGTATGTACAGTGAATGTTTCTTTCGGACAGCGTCGGGAAACATTTACAAAGCCACTGATCGCATTTTCCCTGCACTTGCAGTGTCGAATGAGACAATGTAGTGCGAGATTTACTCTGCACGTAACAATGACCTGCATCTATCATGGGGATTGTTGATGAGAATGTACAGGAGTTTTGCACAGTCTCAGTCTTAAATAGCAGACCCCTCATCCTGAAAAACGTACACTATTATTGAGATGTATTAAAACACTTGAAAGATAAGATGTGGAAACAGTTGATGAATGATATGTCTTCTTTTTACACATCAGGACGGGCCTGAGCTTGCGGCAGAAGAGCATGAGAAACACGGGGTGAAATATTTTAGGCTGCTTTCCATCCAATCGGTGTATCATCACAACAAGATATGTTGTTCCATTCCATTTGGAAAATATGCAGAGCAGAATCCAAACTATAATAATTTGCTCCCACATAAAATGTCGATTAAAAATTCAAAACTGCAATCCTTTTGATTACGGACCCAAACAGATCTATCTTGTCATGAAAATTAATGGGAGTGTTTGGTGAGATATGTATAGAGACATATTTAGTTCGTATCTCACCTCATACTGTGCCAGTCGTTTGAGTGCTTGATGCATGCAGTCTGAAGTGAATCGAAATTATCTAATCCAGTGCCATGCCGTTGCTGGGTATTTTACACAGGTACACATACAGGAAAGTTTGCCATGAGAGATTATGACAGACCAGTATATATGGAAGGGAATCTATATCGTTTTTTTGCTGCACCAGCCGTGGAGTAGTTTGATGGACTAAGAAGTTTAACAACAGCAGGTTAAAGTCCAACAGCCACACCTGTGGCTTTTGCTAACAAATGAACCTGTTGGACTTTAATCTGGTGTTGTTAAACTTCTTATTTACAGTGTTTACCCCAGTCCAACGCCGGCATCTCCACATCGTAGTTTGATGGAGACAGTGTAGAAGGAACTTCACTCGGTCTCTAACCCTATGCTGCTGTATGTCTTCTGGAATGCTTGTTGAGATAGTGTAGGTGAAATCTTAAGACCATAAGACATAGGAGCGGAAGTAAGGCCATTCGGCCCATCGAGTCCACTCCACCATTCAATCATGGTTGACTTCAACTCCATTTACCCGCTCTCTCCCCATAGCCCTTAATTCCTCGAGAAATCAAGAATTTATCAATTTCTGTCTTGAAGACGCTCAACGTCTCGGCCTCCACAGCCCTCTGTGGCAATGAATTCCACAGACCCACCACTCTCTGCCAGAAGAAATTTCTCCTCATCTCTGTTCTAAAGTGACTCCCTTTTATTCTAAGGCTGTGCCCCCGCGTCCTAGTCTCCCCTGTTAATGGAAACAACTTCCCTACGTCCATCCTATCTAAGCCGTTCATTATCTTGTAAGTTTCTATCAGATCTCCCCTCAACCTCCTAAACTCCAATGAATATAATCCCACGATCCTCAGACGTTCATCGTATGTCAGGCCTACCATTCCTGGGATCATCCGTGTGAATCTCCGCTGGACCCGCTCCAGTGCCAGTATGTCCTTCCTGGGGTGTGGGGCCCAATATTGCTCACAGTACTCCAAATGGGGCCTAACCAGTGCTTTATAAAGCCTCAGAAGTACATCCCTGCTTTTGTATTCCAAGCCTCTTGAGATAAATGACAACATTACATTTGCTTTCTTAATTACGGACTCAACCTGCAAGTTTACCTTTAGAGAATCTTGGACTAGGACTCCCAAGTCCCTTTGCACTTTAGCATTATGAATTTTGTCACCGTTTAGAAAATAGTCCATGCCTCTATTCTTTTTTCCAAAGTGTACGACCTCGCACTTGCCCACGTTGAATTTCATCAGCCACTTCTTGGACCACTCTCCTAAACTGTCTAAATCTTTCTGCAGCCTCCCCACCTCCTCAATACTACCTGCCCCTCCACCTATCTTTGTCTCATCGGCAAACTTAGCCAGAATGCTCCCAGTCCCGTCATCTAGATCGTTAATATATAAAGAGAACAGCTGTGGCCCCAACACAGAACCCTGCGGGACACCACTTGTCACCGGTTGCCATTCTGAGAAAGAACCTTTTATCCCAACTCTCTGCCTTCTGTCTGACAGCCAATCGTCAATCCATGTTAGTACCTTGCCTCGAATACCATGGGCCCTTATTTTACTCAGCAGTCTCCCGTTCTTCCACTGGAACTATTGCTATATTTTACTTTGACTGGGATTTACTTGGTGTTTCATCCTTAGGTATACTAGTCCTGCAAGTGTTTGATTGGAAAGCAAAAATGAAATGTCTACTCCTTTTCCAACATAGAATTTTTATAGTGCAGAATGAGTCTGCTGACTTCTGACAGGGCGCCCAATCAAGGCCTTATCCCTGTAATCACCCAAACCTAATCTTCTTGAGATACTGGGAGACAATTTAGCATGGTCAATCCACCTACCTGCCCACGGGGATAATGTGTAAACTCCACACAGTCACCCAATTGCACCTTGGCATCTGGCGATGTGAGGCAGCAGTGCTCACCATTATGCTACAGAACAGTCCGTTAATCGGTACCAGTTCTGTAAATAATGCTGTAAATTCCCTGGGAGTATTGTATTTGTCAGTTAGATGTGTTTTTTTACGCCATTTTATTTAAACTTTGTTGCGTTTTCTCCTTATATCCTTCATATGGAATTGTGGAAGGAGGTATACCTTGCAGGCCATCCCATGATTTCCATGTCCTGCGACTGTGTTATGCGGCGATGAAGTGGGACCGTCATGCACTGTCGAAACCCGTCCTATAGCTGCTCTGAAAATATTTGTTGAGTGAAATGTTGAACCAGACATTCATTATATCGAAAGCTATTCTTTACCTGTCTTATGAGTGTTTGACAGCACGGTGTGCAATATTCATTCCCCATATATCAACCAGAATTTGTAAATTTCCAGGGAGTATCTGATGATGATTTATCTCTGCCCTGTTCCCGCCTGCGCTGACCTTAGGAATGTAGCGGGAGATTGATCTCTGGCTTATCTTTGCTGCTTCTGTCCTGTGTGCCTTTGATATGGTTTATGTCGAGAACAATTTATTCTGATCCAATGCTATGCTGCACCATTCCTGCCAAGTGTCTGACTGGCACAGAGTAGATAGGAGGCTGCTCTACGTGTTAATTCCTGGAATAACTAGTTATGAAAATTTTATTTTAGTCAACGTGCTGGATTCTTACTTTGCCATCTAAAATAGTGCTGCATCTGCTCTTGAGAGCATTTGTTTGGAACTGCCCAGAGGGACGTTCAGTCTGTAGTTAACCCCATGTCATACCTTTCCTCGGGGTGCTTTATGTGATGATATAGGTGGAGCTGCACTCAGTTTCTAGCTTGCTGTCACTTCTTTGTGGAAAAGATGGGACATATTGGGGCACTGTAGAGGGAAATCTGATCTTTACCAAACCCCGTGTCGTTCCTGTCATGGATACTCTGTTCTGGATAGTGTGGAGTGAATGCTACTCTTCATCGAATACGGTTCTGTACATGCCCTGGAAGAGTTAGATGGTGAGAGCATATTGGGATTTTTACACTGTATCTGACAACGCGCTGTACATGTTTAAGTATACTTGATGGAGAGAGTGTAAATATTATTGGCTGCCAATCTATTCGTAAATACACCTGTTATGTGAGTGTTTGATTCGTATTGTAAGAACGAGATTAAGTCAATGTGTACCACCGGTATGGAACTAATCAAAAAGTGTTGGATGATGACAATATGGAGGATGCTGAAATCACCATCATGAGATATTCTATCCGATCGGCGAGCGTTCCATGGTTTGTGTAAAATAGACTTTATTCTGTACCTGACAATTTACTTCACCTGGACTTGAAGTGTTTCTTAATTTATACTCATTCGTTCTTAATGCCAGTATTTATCAATTCCACTTCACATTCGTTTGCTGAGCTCCCTTCTTCAACCCCTTCAGATCATGTCATGTAAACTTGCTCACAGTTCAGTTTTACCCCAGATCCTAAGACTGTGATCCCAGGTTATGAACTGCCCCGTCATATGGCCATTCCAATTCGATTCCTGTAAAATGGTAACCCAGGAGGTTTGTGATTGAGATTCAGTAAGTTGCAGAATCGTGGCACAGTGGTGAGCACTGATGCTTCAAAGCGCCAGGGATGCGGGTTCAATTCTGCCCTTGAGTGACTGTCTGTGTGGAGTTTGCTAATTGTTCCCATGACTGCGTGGGTTTCCTCTGGGTGCTCCGATTTCCTTCCACACAAGATGCGACGGATTGGTGGTCAATGCCCGGAATAACGAGGATAGGATGGAGGTGAGTTGGTCGATGCATGTGTTCTTTCGGGGTGTCGATTCAGAATCAATGGGGATTCTATGATTTTACGTTTTTTTTATTACGTTTTTTTTATGGTGTTGACATTGTTTGTCAATTTGCGATGGATATATTCCTCCTGCTGCCAGTGATCATTGTCTTATCATTGATTTGATGGGACAATGTAGAGAGTGCTTACTCTGTATGTACGCATATTCTGTGCCTGCCTTTCGAGCTTTTGATGACATAGCATAGAGGAAGATTATCATTGTTTCTAACGCAACGTTGCAGGCATCCTCCGATTGTTTGATTCAGCAGCATAAAGGAAGCTTTTCTTCACATGAAACCCTGTGCTTTACCTGTCCTCAAAGTGATTGATAGGTAGATTTAGACGGGTGATCACTCAGTTTTTAATCACCTGCTTTAATGACCCTCGACCTTTTTTCACGGGATACCATAGATTGTATTTTGCTGTGTGTCAAATGCCGTGCAACAACATCAACATTTACCCATCCACTGCCCCTCCCCGCTTCTCTGCAGGGTATAAGAGGGCACAGTGGAGGAAGTAGCAACCTTCTATTGATCTCTGGGGCGACATATTTCATGGGATTGTTGGAAAGGATGGAATAAATGGAGATCAAGTTTCTATCTTAACCATTCTTATAATCTATATTTGGAACCTGTCATTTGTTCACTCACCCTATATATCACTGACGATAATGGTTTTGGTTCACATCCCGTATACATTTCCAACTTTTTCTACTGTCCATCTATGGATAACACTGGCATTGTTCTTACTGGCAACGGCTGAATTAGGAGAAATTGCATGATTCTATATTTTCTGATATTAAACATTTCTTAGCTTTAGCTGAGACAAAATAGAAAATATTTCAGAACAAAGTCGGACCTGTCACATACTGTGGGAACCTGCATGAAAATGTAAGTCATGCAATTCGATCGAATTCACAGCGTAGGTTAACAACGAGTTACAGAGATGAGAAAATAGACCAAACGCGAACAGACTTTCAGAGGCCAGATAGTGATAAGTCAGGGGACATTGGCGGATTCGATTGCCCCATGCTTTATTTAGCTTGTGTGGTGTACTGTTGCGAAAATAATGTGAGCAGTATGTGTATTATCTAGCCCCGCTACTCTCCAGGCTGAAACACAAAATTAAAGTTTAATTTACTCATAAGAGTTGTGAACATATAGTCTTATTTACTGACAACCAGATTACAATATATTCTACAACGCCCCTTCAGAACGATCAGTTCGGAACGATCAGGTCAGAACGATTGCATATGATGAGACAAATCACTTTTTAATGAAAATGCAAATACGAGCTGATGCAATATTGTTATCATGGTCTTAGTGTTGGCGGTCTAAATTTCGCTCGTGTGAAAACGGATAATGTTTCATTGTACGTCTCAAAATTCTCACCAACAGTATTTAGGCATGGAAGAAAGGGTAGAGTTGGACCAATTCTTCGTGGCTCAGATTTGCATGCCGAAATACAGGCAACTTATGTGCAGATAAGGATTTTCCGGCTACAGGATGGCAGCCACGCAAACTTATCGCAAAAAAAGGGGAGAGCGAGTTGATAGTCCTCCTTTATCAGCTCATTCGCCAATAAGTCCAACTTCAAATACACCGACTCACAATTAAAGCTTGATTATGCCATGTAATTATCAGTTAATCCTCGAGTCTTTGTCTCCCAGACTCTAACCCCTGCCCACCTCACCGATTCAATTAAAGTGATGCAGTTCAAAACACACAACGAGCCCTTTCACAGTTACCGAGGTCAGGTGATTTCTTCGAGTAGGCCTGTTTGTTAACATTTCAAAGGTGAAGAATTGACCATCGGGTAAAAAATCAGCACTGAAAGTTCTAAAGACTAATATATGCTCCCATACTTAAAATAAAAAAATAATCACACTTGACATAACTTGCCTCCTCTCTTGAGGCATGGAAAACAATTTCCAAATACGTTCCTTTACAAAGTCGACGGGAAAATATATACATCATATAAAGCAAAATCCGAACATGCACTCAATCAGACTTGTGTCTCTTATTCAAAACCAACACAATGTTCTGATTTTATTGCGCTTCAGATTTTCTTTTTACAAATGTTATACATTTGATAATGTATTAGCAATTACCCTTCCAGCAATGTGAACAATGTTTACGTTATAAGTGTGTATTTTAAATATCAGCGGATCATCGGTCTGTCATTCTAGTTTTAAATTTTCCTACAATAGCCAAAAGTTTACGATGAGTATGTACCATGATTTGTTTACATGCACGAGGGATAGATGCATTAAAAAAAAGTGTCTTGTCTGATACTGACCTTTTTTTTTAAATGATGCACCGGCTCCTGCATACCTGACTCATTGTCTTGAAATCAGACGGCACTTACATTCAAGTCATAAGCCTCGATTACTACCTTGACTGATTTAGCGATATTAGGGGCGCTAACAATGGTTGATTTGATGCATTCACCTTAGGTTTCTCAAAATCTGTCCAAACTCTCTGGACAATACCAATATTGCCTTATTTTGTGATAGATCCCTTACCGGAGCAGCTGTTTTGCTGCATTTCAGTCCAAACTTACGATAGAAGCCGCACATTCCAAACAATCTCTTGACTACCTGCTTAGCTATCGGGAAAAGATATTCGATACCCTCGCTATTCACAGCAATATGTGCCCTTGTCGTAAGATGTGCCTTCAAAACGTTAAAAGTGTTTTTGTGAACTCAGGCTTCTCAGGGATAATTACTAGTTCAGCTAACAACAATGGATTAAATAAGACGTCATTTTTGCATCATCTTTTCACGTGATTCAATTGATCAATCCAAGTAAATTACGTAATAGGAACATTGATTCATTCGCTTTTAGAAAGTGGCTGGACATATTTTATTCGGAATGGGAACATTTGTCTTTATTTTTCCTCATTCTGTGAAACAAAGGCTCGTGTCATTCAAATTATTTGTCGGTACCGTCTCGACATTTTTTTCTTCGTAATGATAATGGGGCTACCAGCGTTGTCTATTCAACCGCTTAAATGAGAGAAGGACTCGGAATTTATTTTTTGCTACTGCACTAACCTTTCTATAATTTATGCGGAAACTGGTTTGCCAATCAGTTTTAAGGACTAACTCGACTGAAGTAATCGGTTGCTTTGTCTCGGCTCAGTTGAATTATTTTCTAACATGTGTTGTACATTTCCTGTCACTTGAACATGTGTCTCTGGGCATAAACGAGACGGATATTCGTTTATATGTGAATATTGCACCTCCATCTACATTGCGCATAGCTAAAGTTGAACATCCTGATTTCCCCGACAGTTACATATAATTCTGTAACTAACCTCACGAGATCATTTGTTGTTCTGCCTCCAAGTATGACCATATGGTACCTATCTACCCTAATATCAGTTCTTTGTAATTAGAAAGGAGTTTCAAATTGGGAGCAGCTGTCTAGATTACTTGTCGCATAACTCTCACTGTCTCTTTCGTTCTCCACTGTGCTAACTGCGTAGCTTACCTGTTTCTTCCTAAATTCTTCCCGATGTTGGCATTGTTACCATGTTGAAAGGCACAGCAGATCTTTTATCCCGAGACATTGGGTGTCAATCAATTACATTATCATGTATAGACGACTGAAGCGTGCTTTATGAGATTCCGCGTGCAAATAAAACAACACTGATACGTCATCTGCAGTCTTTGCTTTCCGATCTAACCATGTCGTCATTTGTATTTGAGGGATGTAAGATGCCCTTCGACCATTCCACAGGCTCGTGTGAGCCATTGACTGAACAGAGACACATTACTCAAATGTAAAGGAGGTGTATTCTGCCCTGAAAGAAAGTTTCTTTGACTAATTTCAGAGGACGTATTTTTCAATGTCCATGTTAATTCAAAAGGCGGTAACCAGTGATTACTGCAGAGAAAATTGTATATTTTAATTTGTTCCAATCATGGAGATATTCATGACGATATGCTTGAATCGTCGTTTTGAGAATATGATGGTGCCCCTCTCCAACTGTATTTGCCAATTACTGATTTGCTGTGCAGGTTATTTTATTAGGCCTTTTATTATGTCTTGGAGCATCAAAAGAACAAACATTGGATCCTTGATCAACTGAAAATCCATGTCAATTAAAAATAATTGGATCAACATCTTTCCTGCTTCTTTTTCCTGTAATTGTTCTTAGAGATGGACTCTTCAGATGGAGTTGTCATATCTATAGTAATAAGGATGCTTTCCTTTATGGTATCAATTCCACACCGTCTAACCATTAACAACAAAATGGTTCCTCAAGAACTGACATTGGAATTCAGGATTCAAATTTGGTTTGCAGTATGGTTCGCTACAATATGGCAAGTTTCACATGTTTTCTTTATACACAGCACTGCATATTTTGAAAAAAACCGGCCAGTAATATATCAGTTTTTCAGCACCTGTGTTTTCCATATCCCGACATGTGCTGTCACTGGAATTTCATGTGCAAGACGTAATATTTATTTATGAAATTTGTGATTTGCAACTCTCTGACGAACAACCAGCCACTGATATCTGAATGCCTGTAAGGAAATCTCTATTTCCTAAATTGGTATCCCATTGTAAACATGCTAACATTTTGCAAGTTCCTCAGCTTAAGCTCCAGTTTTGACTAATCCATTGATCTTTCTTAAACCTGGATCAGCTTGTCAAGCCTTCAGTGGCGCGGGCTTAATAAACATTAGTTTGGGTGATCTGAGACTTTACCGAAGTTTTCAGCTCACCAAATGTTTGTATGAGCTTATGAACATGGGAATAGAGGTAGACCATTGAGCCTTTCGAGCCTCCTCTGTCATTTAATATGATCATGACTGATCAAACTTTTCAATGCCTTTTACCCACATTGTCACCGCTCCCCATTATATTATTGTTGGTCTGAAATCTATCAAATTTTGCTTTAAACATATAGAGCTGGATTAGCTTTAACAGCACACTGGGGTAGGGCAGTCCGAACGTTAACAGTATTTTGGGTCTCCTAATATGCATTCTAAATGGATATCACTTATTTTGAAATTGTGCCTCTGGTTTTTAACTCCCCAACCAAGAGAAATACCGTACCTACATTTGCATTCTCTATTAATGTATGTATTGTGTAGATTCCAATGAAATTGCCTCTCATTATTCGAAGCTCGAGGGAATACAGGCCCAGTTTGTCCAATCTTTCTTCAGAACACAGTCTCTCCATCACATGGAAAATTCTGGTGAACATCTGTTCACTTGCTCCATGGGAGTAAAATGTTATCAGAAGTTAAGTTTACCAAAACTGCATAGAGTACTGAGGTGCGTTCCAACCCACCTTTTCTACTATTAAATCAAGACCTCATCACTCCCGCACTTATATCCTCATGTAATAAAAACTAAGTTCCATTAGCCTTCCTAATAGCTTGCTGCACCTGCATGCTAGCCTCCAGTGACTTAGGGCGAAGGACACCCAGATCCCTTTGTACATTTACACTTTCTAATTTTTTACCATTGAGGAAATACTTGTTATATATCTTCCTCTAAAATGCAGTATGTCACATTTTACACAATATACATTTCATCTGCCAAGTTGTTGCCCATTCACTAAGTCTGTGAAAATCCTCCTGCAGCCGCTTTACATAATCTTCACAACACACATTCTCACTTAGTTTTGCATTATCCGCAAACCTGCAAAAATTTCATCTGGTACCTACATCCAAATCACCGATATTTATTGGGAACACCTTGCGTCCTAATACTGATCTTTGCTGTATCACCAAAGCCAAAGCCAGACCATGTCAGAAAGGCCTATTTATTTCCAACTGTCTGTTATCTGTCTGTTCACCAGTCCTTAACCCATGCCAGTATTTTGCCTCCAACCCTATGTAATTTTATGTTGACAATTAACCTTCTGTGAGGGCCATTAAAACAATCCTGGCTGAAAGGTTGTATATACTATGTCCATCGACTCTCCTTTATCACATTTGTTAGTGACATCTTCAGAAAACAATGACAAGAGTGTCAGGTACGATTCCTCATTCATAAATATTGACCATGACCAATCAGATCATAATTTTCCAAATGTCCATTAGTCAAATCATTTTTCATAGATTCCAGCATTGTTTGTAACACTGCTGCAAATCTACCGTTTTGTAGTCGCCGGTTTCCTCTCTTCCTTCCCTCTTAAATAGTGGGATGACTTTTCCCAACTTCCAATCTCCATGAGCTATTCAAGAATCTATATTATTGTGGGAGATGATCACAAATGCATCCGCCATTTTTACAGCAATCTTCTTCAACACCCTGGCATGCAAAATGTCAGCTCCCGTTCAGTCTTTTTCGGCAATATCACGTCGATCTGTGATGATGGACTTTGCTTAGCCATTGCCCGTGAGATCACACATGAAGCAACAAAAACGTACATTTTTTTCTTGTAAATGTTCTGTAAATTTAATCTCGTTTGGGCGTTCCATAGCAACGGGAGAAGCTACTAAAACTGACCGGGCTAAATCATCCTTCAGAAGCAATACAACTCAGTCTCTGGATAACTTGTGAAAAACTCCTACTCTCTTTCTCCCAGTCTTTATGTTACCCTACAAGTGTGCCCCATAGATAAGTGCGGGTGTATGTTCCCACCAAGACAATGAGTTTTTAAAAAATAGACTCAATGCACTTTCTAATGGAAAATGATCCCTTTCTCTCGCAAAAGGGTCAGCCTGGCTCCTGTGACACATCATGCGATAATAGATTCGGCTTTTTCAGTTGAATGATAAGACGTCAAATTTTCTCTTGACAAAACGTCTTTATAAATCTCACGTATTATTTTCGCCTCTCCTTATTTCGGAGCCATGTGTTGCAAACAGCAGTTAACGCTATAACGTGCTCGGTTCTACTTTCGGCCTGCTTGCTTTTATTGAACTGATCTTACACACTCAATCATTTTCATTGATTTCAAGCCCAAGTTGCAGAAACATGGACAATGTGTCCCACCTTCGTTTAATGGAAATATAGAAGACATGAAATAACACTCCCACCCTTTCCTTCTCGTCTGGAGAGGGTTTTGCGGCGAATTTCCAGCAGTCCCTTCTCTTCCCTAGCTCATTGACTTCCTTTCACATCCAAGCCTTTAATCCTGCTTCTATTTCTGCGGAGAACAGCGAAATAATATGGATTTACGTACCAACTCGTAATCGACAACCATCTCCACAGCCTGTCACGCTGCTGTATTATTCTGGTTTTCAGCAAGGATTCCAACTACTCGAGAAATTGAATGTTAAAATTCTTCCAGATGAATTGTTGCTGAAGATCTTCATATGCTATCGTAACTTTTAATGTCCAATGGTCAACGTTACTTTGTTTTTTTTTGTTCCGACGCAAATTCAATGTCCTTATGCCCAGGCACTTCCCTAATATTCAGAACATTTGGCCTGTCAATACATTGACCAACTTAGTTATACTCAGAATAGCATTTTTACTGCATCATAATCTACAGACACCTCTTCTGACAGAAATCATCATGGACTCAACTCGACCTTACGATAGGAGAAATGTTCAAGGCTCTTTTAGCCAGGTCTCAAATGAAACATATACTGCCTATGCATCATTTTCCTGAAACATATGGAGGGTATACACAAAGTTAAACTTTTGCCTCATGGGATTTCTTTTTTTTTCACCATCAGACGCTTTCACAGAATTTGAGATCTTTACGTTACATTCCAGACTTTTCAGATTGTATTCTCCTTCTTGTTCATTCCCACAGTCCTTTCACCCTTTCTCATTTGTCACATTTTCTCCTTTGCTAAATGCTGTCTCTGAAGATCAATGTGTTGCATTTCTAATTTTCTTTTTTTTCTTTCTCGTTCTCTTGCTTTATCTCAGTTTCTTACACACTGCTGCCACTCTGCATGCTCCCTTTGAAAAACTCTTTTTCTTCTCTCTATTTTTCTCTTTCATTTGCCAGTTCTTCGGCCGGGATTCCAGTTCCAACATTTTCTGCTCTTAATGAATCTGTACCTATATCACGTGTCGCTTAAATTTAACAGTCCATCTTCTTCCTACTTTTCCAATTGTGATGGATTAGCCATTGTTTTTCGAAACTCGAATTTCTTAACTTTCGCTCTAATTTGTGACTGTAATTCCTGCTTCGCAATGGTAAATATCATGACAGAATCATATTTTAGCCAGGCTGTTTCAACGGCTCACTTGCGTTAAATGTAAGGTTTCCGTCCTCATGTACCTTACCATTTCATTTCCAGTAACCCCTGTCTCTGTTTCAAATGATGTGGAGATGCCGGCGTTGGACTGGGGTAAGCACAGTAAGAAGTCTCACAACACCAGGTTAAAGTCCAACAGGTTTATTTGGTAGCAAATACCATAAGCTTTCGGAGCGCTGCCCCTTCATCTGACGAAGGGGCAGCGCTCCGAAAGCTTATGGTATTTAATACCAAATAAACCTGTTGGACTTTAACGTGGTGTTGTGAGACTTCTTACTCTGTTTCAAATCCCATCGTTCATGGTGCGACTGGCATGTGAAAATTTCACGTATTATCGAGCACCACTATTCCACAACTGGTACTATTGATTTACTACGTTAATTCAGTCTCGAAGATGTCTAATTGATTACCTTCACTCGTAGTACATAGATAAAGAAAGACTTTAACCGCGTTCTTCCATGAACTCCAAACATTTCACTTTTATTTTCAAACAAAACTTACTTTGTCACATTGCAATCGCTAGTTAGTACAGACTTATAGAGTCATAGAGGCATAGCGGTTTACAGCATGAAAACAGGCCCAGCGGCCCAATTTGACCATATCACCCATTTTGTAACAATTACGCTAGTCCCAATTGCTCGTATTTGGCCCAGATCTCGTTAGACCAATCTTACTCGTTTTTTAAGGATAAAGTTATACATGTCTCTATTACAACCTCCAGCAGCTTGTTCCAGACACTCACCACTCTTTCGATCAAGAAATTGCTTCGCAGGACGCTTTTGTATCTCTCCCCTCTCTCACCTTAAATCTATGCCCTCTCGTTTTCGGCTCCCCTACTTTTGGGAAAAGATGTTGTCTCTCTACGTCAATTATGACCCTCATTATTTTATAAACCTCTATTATATCACTACTAAGCCTCCTATGCTCCAAGGAAGGATATCCCAATCAACCCAGCCTCTCCGGATAACTCAAAGCATCAAGTCCCGGTATCATCTGAGTACATATTTTCTAGTTTATCAATATTATATTCCGTAATAGCGTGACCAGATAATAAACTGCATTCCATGTGTAGCCTCAACACTGCCTTGTCCAACTGCAACAAGACATCCCTCTTGTATTCAATGTCCTGACTAATGAAGTCAGACGTGCCTCACACCATACTCAACACCCTGTCCAACTGTGACTTCACTTTCAAGGGGAAACGAACCTGTACCACTAGATCTCTCTGGTTTTTTATCTCTCCCCAACGCCCTACTATTAACTGAGTAGGCCCTGCCCTGGTTTGAGCTGACAACGTATATCACCTCGCTTTTAACTAAATTAAACTCCAGCTGCCATTCATCAGCCCACTCTTCCAATTGATCAAGATCCCAGTACAAACTAGATAATCTTCTTCACTGTCCACTTTACCACAAACCTTGGTGTGACTTGCACAGTCACTATTCATGACTCCTAAATTCTAATCAAAATCATTGGCAGAGATGCGAAATAACAGTGGACCCAGCAGAGATGCTTGACGCATACCACTGGTCACAGGCCTCCAGTTTGAAAAAATCCCCTCTACAACCACATCCTGTCTTCTGACAGCAAGCCAATTTTGAATACAATTGGCTACCTCACCCTGGAACCCGATAGATTTAATCTATAATCTGGAAGCATGATTACCTTTCTATTCCTAAAACGGTGGCTCAGTGTCAGATAAATACATGCATGCACATAGATGCAAATGAGAAACAAATAGCCTGTCTCTTCAGTGATGGGCTTTTGCCAATAGGCACGACAAAATAAGTCATGATATTTCGCAGTTAATCTGATGTTGTTAATCTCAAGCTAAAATATTGAATTATTCCACAACAATACTGACTTCAAACCAGAAGATGGAAACTTAAGGCATGTCCCTGCCGGGTGATTTTCAACTGTAAATCCCAAACGGTATCTTCTACTTTGTCCTCAAGTTCAAGTGACTAAAGTTCCAAACAAGCAAACATACCTTACTCAAGTACCACGCAGTTCAGATGATTTATTGATAGAGGCCTGTTTGTTCGCAGTTCCAAGATAAAGTTACAACCTTCTTCAAGACAACTTTATGTCAGCATCTAAATTTCCAGATATTGTCTTGTTTCGGTGCTTTTGAAAACAACTTTAGTCTGCAAAGCAATGTTAGTTACATAATACTCCTGTTTATCTTGAAATAACCCTAAATATTTTATATAAAACTAAACTAAATTACATTTACTCTAGCAGACATGTATGCTGCTTCCTTCTTTAACACCTTCCTTTTTACTATCCCCTATATTTCATTAATTTTGGTCATTAATTATTGAAGATTACCTTACATTACTGGTATTGTGGGCATGGGTCTGGCAAATAAATCTTCTGGAATCAATCAGAATTAGTTTTACTTGCTTATATATTTCCATGTTGATTCCTTTGAACTTTAGACACACAAAAAAAATCTTGCAGTTGTCAATTTCTAATTCAATGATATAATACTTTTTTAACAGCATTTTGTTTTCCCCAAGCTGTCTCACACTGCTCAGATCGTATTTCTGGAAGTGTACTATCCATTAATGATATGCTGAGCTAACTTTAAGTCAAGCATCCTTCTTCATATGGATCAACGTTGAATGTCAAATTGAACTACCATTCGTGGATAATAAAATAAATCTTTAAAATGATCATGAATACCTTAAACTGTGAATTTCTGCCAATGTCTTTTTCCGGAAAGGCAAAGTCATAGGCATTCCAGTCGAAGCTTGGAAAATAACATAAAAGTTGTCACTCTGCAACAGAATTATTCCTCTATGCCTGCCAAAAAAACTGCCCCTTTGCAAAGTGTCTGTCAACTTGTTTTTAAGAACGATCCAATACATAACTTTTCTAAATTATATATGAATTATATCTAATATAAGTATTTGACCCAACTATGCAGATAATCGTAATACCCCCTTGGATTATTATTAATCAAATGATTGTGGAGAATTATTTCTAACTCAGTAATGTGCACACGTCAAGACCACAAACGCTCACTCAAATGGCCGCAAAAGTTACAACAAAAAAAACACGTGTTAAATATAGTTTTTTTTGCAACTTGAACAAAGTCCAGAAAATATCGTGTAATGTGTTGCCCTTAGCGAAGCTACGAGGTATAGAATGTAAAGTGGATGTGTGAGATGCAGTAATTGAAAACCAAGATATCGGTGCAATTCATAAATTGTGAGATGAAAGCGAGCACAGAGGTAGAGGAATTATTCGACGTGGAAAAAAAAATGAAATGACAGATGTAGACAACAAAACAGATAATCTAAATATATCAGATTTCTCTCAACTTCTGCAAGTCGGTGCCGAAATAGTCCATTACATTGCTTTTCGTTCAACTACGGAGGCGAGGAATGGCACAAAGGTCTTTTGGCAACCCAGTATATAAAAAACGTCTAGCCAATGCTTGAAATTGGGAGAAAAGAGACAACAATTTCAAAGCCGAATATTAACACAACACAGGAAAATGCAATGAACAGTCATTGTCCGGAAATGATTGCCTTCGAAAATGAACAAATTGGACATTCTTCGATGGTAGGATGAACCGTCATACTTCTCTCGTTATTCAGCCCCCATAGCACATTGGGCAGCACCAATGTCGATCTGCTTCAAGGGATTTGTCGAGATCAGATCTCTCTGAAATGAGTGATTAGAATCAATTTGCCTTCAGAATTTGCCTTCAAAACTACCTCCGAATCTTCCTCAATTTCATACACTAAACCACAGCTCAGTCCCTCCTTTTACGTTAAATGTGCCTCGACAACGAAATCTTTCATCGTGATGTATGAAGGGATTGACCAAAGATATAGAGGTGTACAACGGCAGAGTTCAGGAAATCAGAATAAGCCATTGCAACTCCCTTGGAAATTAGGGATGAATGCAATCTGAAAAAGCATAATTGTGTCCTTTACAAGAAATGACATAGTCTGTTCAAACCATGTGATCGGTTTCGGTTACAAAATTGCCTGAATGTCAGAGAATCTTTTGGAAGAACGTGAAATAATCTGTAAATAAAGGAAACATGCAACCTTTGTCTTCAGTCAGACCTATAGATTTGCACTGAAGCCATGCGTTCAGAATTACCACATTTCCCTTAATGCAATTCGTTATTAACAATTCCAGAGACTAATCATTCAGCTGGCTTTCACCTGGAGAAGTCTCTTCCATAATTATGGCTCAGCTAACAGACAGGCTCACGGAGGCAAGTCTTCTGGCGACAAATATTATTGTATTTTCAACACTTGGCTCAACTTACAAGGGAAAGATATTTGGGGTAGTTCTAAATCATTCTGAATTTTCATAACTCTCATTATTATCATTATAGAATTTTCAAAAACTATTCCCTACCCCTTTGCTCACCCCAGCCGCTTATGAGCTAATAAATATTAGTAAACATTATTTACCTTGGCCAATAACAGTTACCCTCTGACAGCATGTGATTTCGTGGACTTTGAAAGTCTTGCTCATCTGACACTATCTGGTAAAATGCATCTCAAATTCAATAGAACTCTTTCCAACATCTGGCATTATGACTGTCTCGAGACACTGATAGAAGTTGATCTTCCCTTCGCTTATTAGCTGTATTGTTCCGAGAAATATGGTTCTTTCTACCTGATGGTGTCCCATCTTGCCTCAGAGCATAATGTCAATTGCCAAGGTATATGTTTTTAATACAGCATATGTTTTCGAAAATGCATGTCTACATTCTCTAACAGTGGTTATATGTGCCCATCTGCGAACCGTGTGTTTTTTTCCGGCAACTTTGTAACTATCTATACTTTGTATCTATACTGCATTCAATCTGATTTAATCTATCCTGATCTGTTTGTCCTTTCGTCGCAAATAATTCTAAATTCTCTCTGTTGGTTGGCAAGTTGTTGTAATTTGCAGGGTCTGTACCATTTGGAAGATCTGTATGAGTTGGAAGGATCGGGTTGCTGGAAATGTCTTACACGTGGTGATTAATTTTCAGTTGCTGGACGTGATTGATTTACTGTATCAATTATTGATGTTGAATGAAATTCAGATGCCGTGTTATACATATTTTGATTTAAGCACCTTCCAGCCATTCCAGTTTAATACGATAAGCAAGGATAGTAATTAAAGTAGTTCTTTATTTAACACTTCTATTAACAACTCAAACATGAAGAGTTACAACTCGTTAACTCCTGACTGAATTTTAACTCCAACAGACCATCAACTTTCAACTGAACTTTAACTCTTCAACTTCGCATTAAATTTAACTGAGCATCAACTTTAACTAAACATTAGCTTTAAATGTTTAACTGAAATAGATACTACGGAGTTTAGGAAAGCCTTTGCCAAGAATCTTCCTGGATGTATAATCCATCTTTTACATCTGTGAGGTATCCTTCAGTGTATAGGCCTTGTTACAATGGTTGGCCTCTTCGAGTCATCACTGGCAAACAAAGACATGCATGTCTCTTCATCCACAATTCTTCACTCGCTTCCGGAGGGTTGTCTGTCACCCAGCCAACTATATCAGCAAAAATCGATCAGGTGGCTCGATTATCCAATGATGTTACTTGTAAACATTGCCATTGCACATGGTTCAAACAGCATAATCCATAAATACACAGCCATATTAATCGGAGAAGCAATGTCTGGGTCAATGTAAACAGGTTTTTGATCTCAACAAGACAGGAAGTTTCAGACATCAGCAGCCAGACGAGAGCTGCTTTACGACATGCCTCTGGTTTTAATATAATAGTTGGCCATAAGTCCCAGTATGCTTAAGTCTCAACCAGAATAGCCTTTTAAAAACAGCTATTGCCATTATTGATGCTAAATCATTGTTGCAGCCGTTCTTTCACCGTGCACAACCGTCATCACTGAAACTGCAATAGACAGTTATGAGTTTCTTTAACCACTTTAGTGAATGTTGACGTTTACAAAGAACAACTGCATCCCAGAGTGCAGGAATGAAACCCTGAGAGAGACCATCCTACATTTACAATTCAGTTACTGAAAGGTCAGTGTCGAAAACATTTCTGAAACATTATCAGATGCAGTAATGTTATTGATCCTGTTGAGTGGACAGAATCATTGATGGAAAAATAAAACTCCTCATTTGAAAAATGAAATGTTTCTCATTTTTGTTCTTTTTTTCATATTGGAACTGAATTGCAGAAATGAATATATTCTGTCAATGAACTGGATGCAGCACAATGTTTGTGCAATTAAAAATCACTAACGTGAAAGATGTGATCTTAATACGCCGAGGTGATTCTGCAGGGAATAAATTAAAGGCTTCTTAAAGTATCAGCTTCGAGAACAATTTTCTGAGCAATGAAATATATATCAAACTAAAAGTTTATTTCTTAGTCGCAAATCGACGTTTATTAACACTTCAATTAAGTTACTGCGAAAATCCCCCAAGTCGGCTGACTCGAGTGCCTGTTCGAGTGCACTATTGAAGAATACAGCATGGTCAATGCACCGAACCAGCACGTTTTTCGGAATGTGGGAGGAAACTGGAGCATGTGGGGTAAACAGACGAAGACACGGGGAGAACGTGCAAACTTCACACAGACAGTGACACAAGAACAAAATCGAGCCCAGATCCCTGGCGCTATGAGGCAGCAGTGCTAACCACTGTGCCATCGGGCCGCCCAGCTATTATTTCAAACTTACAATGCATTGGCCAATTCAAATGTTTGAGAAAGTATATTACATGATCCTTATTGGTGTCCCTGGTGTGTGACTATAATCATTGAAGTTGTGTAAATCTGTTTATGATCTCCATTCGGGTTGTTCTCTATGACTGATAATGTTACATGCTGGTGCACTGGCCGATATGCAGACTTCCTGTCAGTGGTACCATTTTGTTAAGTAAACGATCTTAAAATATTTCCGTGGTTTTATTCTATTCTGCGACTGATGACAAAACTATGCTTGCCTCTCACTGAATCTTTGAATTATTTATGTATTGCATTTTGGACATATCATGAAATGTAGCGTGTATGACCCATTGGAGGCAAACTCTCCGATGAAGCGTATGTGTGGGAGTCAGACTGAGATCGCATCGGGTGCACTCTCCAAAGTGCAATAACACTCCAGTGGCCATCATTAAATGGAATATCTGCCATTGTGGAATTGGACTGAATGTGCATCACCAACCGAAAAGCAATGCCAAAGCACAGTGACCATGTGTTGCAATAAGTAGTTGTCAATGTAGAATTGTACTATGTGTGGGTTACGACACATAGTGGAATATCTGCTCCCTCTCCTAATTCTCTCCTAATTTTTAACTCATCTTTTAACTTAATTTTCTCTGATTTCTCACAGTGTACCTTTTCGAAAACTAATATTCGCAATAACTTTCCTCAATTTGATCGAACATTTTCCTTCATCTCTATTTCTCCTATTAAAACAACTCTGACTCACGGATCCCAGACCCGATAGATTTACTGTAGTATTCTATGCACTTCACTATGGTTACTCCCACGGGATCAAGAAGTGACTGAAAGGCTGCAGCACCTGCTAAGACACCAATCAGTCCCTCTAATTCAATTAGTATCAAGAGCGCGATGAACTACAAAGTTTGGTTTTAGCCTTGCCTCATGGTCGACAAGAGTGCTCACTCTTCTCCTTGACTAACCTTACTTCAAAATCTCACTTCGACTTTAACTAAGGAAGAAAGACAGGCGCTTAGCCGAGGAACAGTGCTCACGTTAGATGATTATTTCCTACTCCCCCGACATCTGGGGTACCAGGAACGTGAATCAATCCAACCCCCCCTCCACGCCCCCCCCCCCACCTAACCCCCTTCCCCTCTCCCGCAACACTACTGAAAGATATTTAATGGGGAGAGAGCGGGTAAATGGAGTTGAAATCAACCATGATTGAATGGTGGAGTGGACTCGATGGGCCGAATGGCCTTACTTCCGCTCCTATGTCTTATGGTCTTATGGTCTTATGGTCTCCCTGTGAAAATATGCTAATGTGACTATCTGACCGTGATGATTACAGACAGCGTGGACTAATAAACATAGCCCAATACCTGATCACGGACATTATGTACTGCTTTGAGTATCTGACGGTGCAAAGTTGTACTCATGAACGACAGTAAAATACTTGACCTCACTGAAGATGCATTAATGGGCGAATATGTCAATGTGGGATTCTGCCGAGTATGGGTCAGTAACTTCGTCTTCGTTGTATTTAGATTTCTTTGTTGCATTCTATCTCCTTCCAATGGAGACGAATTTCTGTTTTACTAATTTAAGTTTCAAAACGCCAAAAGTTGTTACTTTAAAATGTTTGGTAACGTTCGTGTACAGTGAAATTCCGGATCATTTCTCTGGTTGCTGTTGAACTGTTGCAGCAGAAACGAATAGCAACTCGTTCTAGACATTTGCACAACGAAACAGCACTGTTACAGCATTCCACGTCATTACATATTTTAGGCCGTCTATTCATCGAGAAATTAACCCAAATTATATTTCTCTGACCTATTTTGCAACTTCTACATGATTTGTGAATCTACTCTCCTGAAACCCTAAACCGTGCTGCCCCATTCATGCAATTATTTTCCAAGGAGAAGTCGGAAAAATATAATTGCCATCAAAACTTCTCCTTGAGCTTTGCTGCAGCAAAATTAATGAAATCGAAAGAAACATTGTGATGCTTAATGTGGCCAGGGTGTTTGTTTGTTTTGACGACTGTGAAACTTTCTGGTCGTCAAATCCATATGATTTATTTCAAAAATGGAGAGCTCATTCGTCTGGCTCGCCACTTTCTACCTTCCACCAATCTGAATAACTCATTTTAATTCCTCTTCCCTGACTTATGTTTAAGGTAACAAATGCCATCAGAAAATCCAAGTGTTTTGCATCTACTGTATTCATTTATTCTAAAATCTGTGATTAGTATTACCATAATCAATAGTGTTAGTAAAATATGAACATTCATTTTGATTTCGCGCTGTTTGTTTTATTCGTGTTCCGTTTCTAAATGTTGTTTTCTATCACTCTTTAAACTCGAATATTTTTTGATATCCATGGAATTGTGATAATTGGTCTCTATTTATTTGGACTTATATAAATGCATATTTCAATTTCGCTGCCATTTTGCTCATGTCATGATTAATTACAATGAACAGATAATAGTTCCCTGTTGTGTCACGAAAGACAATTCATTGTGACGGGGCGTGGGGAGTGCGGGGCGGGGGTGGGGGTGGGGGGGGAATAATTCTACATTCAGAGCTACATGCAGTGTTGGAACTCTTTGAAACATTTATTCTTTCCCAATCAATAATACCTGTTAATTCCATGCCGTTCTTCTGCCTAATAGTCGCAGGATTCATTGTACCAGGGGAACATTTTAAAATTACTGAGGAATTAAATGCCTCCGGAAAAGGAGGTGGCGGTCCCCAGTCAACGCCACGTGCAAAACGGATGCAATCCAGAACCCTCCCCACAATCACCATGTTCCTCAGACTCAACTGCCTCAAATGCAGATATCATCCCTATCTGCTTTGGCAACTGAGATTTCAATTGATTAATCTCCTGCTGGAACTTGGAGTAATCAGATCTTTGATCCACTTCCCTAACTTGATATACTTTAATCTGAGTCATAGACAATATATTTACCTCAAACTTCTGTTCCTACTTTCCTACTTTTCCACGTAAGCACTCATTTTCTTCCGAAAACTTCTCTCCTATTTTTTAACTCATCTTTTAACTTAATTTTCTCTGATTTCTCACAGTGTACCTTTTCGAAAACTAATATTCGCAATAACTTTCCTCAATTTGATCGAACATTTTCCTTCATCTCTATTTCTCCTATTAAAACAACTCTGACTCACGGATCCCAGACCCGATAGATTTACTGTAGTATTCTATGCACTTCACTATGGTTACTCCCACGGGATCAAGAAGTGACTGAAAGGCTGCAGCACCTGCTAAGACACCAATCAGTCCCTCTAATTCAATTAGTATCAAGAGCGCGATGAACTACAAAGTTTGGTTTTAGCCTTGCCTCATGGTCGACAAGAGTGCTCACTCTTCTCCTTGACTAACCTTACTTCAAAATCTCACTTCGACTTTAACTAAGGAAGAAAGACAGGCGCTTAGCCCAGGAACAGTGCTCACGTTAGATGATTATTTCCTACTCCCCCGACATCTGGGGTACCAGGAACGTGAATCAATCCAACCCCCCCTCCACGCCCCCCCCCCCCCCACCTAACCCCCTTCCCCTCTCCCGCAACACTACTGAAAGATATTTAATCCCCTCTCAAGGCCGGCTACAGAATTACCAACTCCCCGATTTAAACTAGTTCTGCTGTTGTTTCGTCCCACGAAATGAAATATCTGGATCACTTCAAATCACTTCATTAAAACTTTCGATCGTGGGGTAACTGTCGCAACCTCTTATCGAGATCTGTGTGGGGTGCCATTCTGTTGTACATATTTTAATTTAAACACCTCCCAAGCGTTCCAGTTTAATGAAACAAACAGGGACAGAAATGCATATATTTCTTTATTTAACACTTCCAGTACCAACTCAAACATAAACAGTTGCACCTCGTTAGCACTTTAGTGAAATTTCAATCTCACTGGTCATCAACTTGCAACTGAACTTTAACTCTTAAACTGCATATTAACTTTAACTGAACATCAACTTTAGATATTGAACTGAAAATAGATGCTACCGAGTTTAGGAAAACCTTGGCGAAAAAGTATCATCGATGTCGAAACTATCTTCTCCTTCTCTGAAGCATCCTTCAGGGTACAGGTCTTGTTGCGATGCTTGGTCTCTGCGAGTTAGAGCTAGCAAACAAGAGCTCGCATGGCTCTTTATCCACAATTCTTTGGACGATTCTCTGTCATCCAACCAACTGTCTCACCAGAAATCTATCACATGACGTGAACATCCAATAAAATTAATTGAGAACAATGCCATTACACTTAGTTCACGCTGCATACTCCATACAGCAGCCAGATAAACCGGAGATGCTATGTCTGGGTAAATGTAAAAAACTTCCCTGATCTGACCAAAACAGGAAACTTCAGATCACAGCTCCCAGGTTACAGCCTCCCAGTATGCTTAAGTCTCTGCCAGAATAGACTCTTTTAAAGCCACTATTTCCATTATTGTTGTTTAACCATTGTTGCCACCGTTCTTTCTCTGTCAACAACCATCATCACCAAAATTGCAATAGACCATCACGAGTTACTTCAATCACGTTAGTGAGTGTGCACATTTACAAAGGGCAACTGCATCCCAAAGTGCAGGAATACAACCCTGAGACCATCAATCATTTCCAATTCAGTTACTGAATGGTCAATGTCGAAATTATTTCTGAAACTTTATCAGATCCAGTAATGTTATTGATCCTGCTGAGTGGACAGCACCATTGATGAGAGAATGCAACTCTCCATTTGAATAAAAAAGTCATGAAATTATCTTTTTTTTTCAGAAGTAGGAAATTAATTGCAGATATGACTATATTCCGTTAATGAACTGAATGTAGCACACTGTTTTTGCAATTAAAAATATCTTACGTGAAAGATGTTGCAATCTTAATACCCCAAGGTGATTATGCTGAGTATAAGTTAAAGCCTTAAGAAAGTAACCGCTCTGAGTCTAACAGAGAATAATTCCTGAGCAACGAAGTATATATTATTTCAAACCTACAATGCATCGACCAATTCAAATGGTTGAGAAAGTATATTATATGATCCTTGCTATTATTGGTGTTCCTGGTAAGTGGCAATGCTAATTGAATTTGTGTAACTCTGTGTGTGATCTCCGCTCTGGTTTTGCTTTATGACTGATATTGTTACATGCAGGTGCATTGGTCGCTGATATGCAGGCACACTGTCAGTGATATCATTTGGTTAAGTAAAGGGTCTTAAATTATTTCCGTGGTTTTATTCAATTATGGAACTGATAAAAAACCCATGCTCGCCTCTCACTGAATCTTTGAGTTATCAATATATTGCATATAGGGAATATCATTTAATATAAGGAGTGTAAAAAATAAGGAGTGTAACCCAATGGAGGCAAACACTGCGATGAAGCACATGAATAGGTGTCAGAGTGAGATCACATTGAATGCATTAGCCAAAGTGGAATATGACTCCAGTGACCATCATGACTTGGAACTTCTGTCAATGTAGAATTGGACTGAGTTTTCATCACCAATCGAAGAGCAATGTGAAAGCACAGTAACCCAGTATTGCAAGGAATAGTTGTCAATGTAGAATTTTACTATGTGTGGGTCACAATTGTTCAGTATTATTCCACAGCTGATATCCTCGCCTTGTAGATCTTTGTCCCGTCTTCAGAGTCTGAATCCTGTTCCAGTGCTTCATTCTTCTCCGACTGACTGACAGAACCATCGACTGACATTCTTCTGATTTCGGAGCTGTTCCCATGATTTAATTTACATTTATTTTTATCAGTCTGCCAACATTAAATTCACAGGGGATACGATCGCTCCTAACCAACAACATGAGGCTATTTCGTAGTTAGTTATTCTCCATTATCTCCTTCTGGGAGCTGCAGAACACTTATTTTGCAACTGAATTGTTCAGTTTTGTTTGCTCTCAAATACAGATGGAACAGTACTCTCCCTTGTGGGTTCTGACTTGCAGTTTTGTGATCTTGATTTATGCTCATGAAGTATGTTCGGAAGTGTAGATATTTGCAACTCCAAAGTAAACTTAGGGAGACTTCCCCATTAAATTGTCCCTCTGAGAGAGCCTACGTAGGCGTTAGATACGCTGTCTTTGCGTCGGTTAGATGGACCATTTATTGGTGCAATCCTTCTCAGGCTTCTGAATGCTTTGATAACTCTGATGGTGCAATTTATTCCTTTGTTTTTAAACTATAACATTTGATCCACGTTGCTTTCAATTTCTACCAACTTCCTCTTCCACGACACTGTCTCGTCTCTTCCCTTCTCTACTTTTTTATACGGGTTTCAGAGAATCAGTTGTCAACCAACACTCACTGAAAGTTGACCCACTCGCGCAACTGCCTGACGATAATTCTTTTCACCCCGCCTCCAGAAAGTATTCTTTTCCAGTGTCTCCAAACATGCTTCAGGAATAGTTTCATAATTTCTCAGTCCACGTCTTAATTTATTCTGGTTAACAGGACTTTTGACCATCTTCCTTAATTCCCATTGACACTGGTAGCCACAATTGTTCTCCCCGTCGTAACAGTGATCCAGTCCCTTCGAGTTTCCAATCGTTTGTCACTTTAATTCAACATCGCGATCCCTATCTGGCCACTTTATCCCCTGCAACCTGCACAGGTTCAGGAAGCTGAACCAGGAAAAAAACTTATTTTTTTCGATTCAACATGCACTTGCCTGTTGGACTCAAAGCCCAGATTATTAGTTTCGAATTACCCCATCACACACTCACAAACTGGGTTCGTGAAGGATGGATCCACGAAAGTCAACGCAAACAGCGAGGCTTGTTGTCTATGGTGCAGGGTATTCGCTATTGGTACACAGCTGGCCTACTAGTGAACACCGTTCCTGTATACCCTCCATATCCCAACACTTTTCCAGACCACTAGATCCTGCTCTACGTTTGCATCTTTCTTTCTCCCATCCTAAGCTGTTATTCGACTGAAATACTTTACAAATCTTTTGGAGAGTGAGCATCCCAAGACGGGAAGGGGCGGTCTCTCATATTAGATCTGGGATAGGGCCAAACGGCATTCCAAAACCCAATTAGTGCCCCGTTATCTCCGTAATAGGGTCCCATGTCAACGCAGAGGCGGAGTAGTGATCAGATTAGAATGAAGCGATCAAACCTGTTGTGCTTTCTGAGCACAGGGAGGGTTGCATATCCTGTGTGGCTCTGATACATGGGATGGGGTATATACTCAGGTGTGTCTGATCTCCCGGATATCCGAATATCAGAAGTGGTCCATGTCAAGGAGGCGGATTCAAACCAGCAAAGGTCTGTTACTGGGAGGAACTTAACCATGGATTGGATACAGTGCCTGGGTGTCTCCAATCCGGCCGATTGGAGGTTTATATTCAAGATGGGAGCCAATCCCGGGGAATATCCGAAGCAAGAATGGGCCTAGGATTTCGGGACACCGTTGCATCAAATCGTTCATTCTGGTGCAAATCGGGTGAAAGTCCATACGTTGGAGGAATCCAAACCTAGGGAGGCTGCACCTGATGAGGTTTGAATTCTGATGAATGTCTAAAGCTCGAGAGGGTGGACAAATGGTGCGGGTCTGAAATTAGTGAGTGCTGAAATCAGGGATTGTCCATACATAGTGACGGAGGGTGCCTGGGCCGGATGTCAGTAAATGGGGATCATCCAGGAAGGCGGCGAACATTTGTCGATTCGAAACGGAGGAAGGGTCTTAATTTAGGGAGTATCTGAACTTGGAGATTATCCAAAGATCCTTCGGGCCTGAAGCTTGGTAGAGTCTAAACGTAGCCTAAGCAAGTTCCAATTGTGGGACTATGCTAACAAGGGCTATGTTCCAAAATTAGGGAGTTTGAGTAGATTCAGAAGGTACAAATCTGTGGCGGTTCGGAAATTGGATGGAACGAGAGCTGGTGAATGCATGTGAAGTGGGTGACTACGAATGCGGGAATGCTCCAAAATTGTGAGAAAGCAAACCCTGTGAGTGGCAGAAGCTCGCACAGGACTGAGGCCGGTGAGAGTAGTATATGGGAGGATGCGAACACCGGATGTGGGGTGGACCCATACCGGCGGAGCAGCGGAAGCTCTGATGCTTTCGAACACTGGGAGTTGAAAACAGCTGAGGCCCCATATCTTAGCATGGAAAACATCAGGTATGAGTCGGGCACAAACTGTGCTGTACCCGAACATGCTGACGGTTTTAATCAGGATTGGTCAGAATCAGTGCAGGGTCTGAACTTGTTCAGTCTGAACCTGGGATGTGTCTGAATCCGTGAGGGCCGAATCTGATGAAGGGTTTGAACCTGCTGACGGTCTGAAAGCGGAATTGGAAAGATTCTGGGATGATTACAAACCCTGGGAGTGTGTCAAACTGGTGAAGTCTCTCACTGGGCTGGCTTTAAACCTGGGGCTTGAATATGGGGCACATCAGAGCCTGGTGTGAATGAACATGGGATATGACAGAGCCGGATAAGTGTCCAAATATTGATAATATCAGAAGCTGGCGTAGCTGTAAATATGGAAAGTTTGAGAATCTGGTGTTGGCCTATATATCGGGAATATCATAGCCCCGTTACCACCTTGATTTGGAGAGGGTCAAAACAGAGGAGCTATTGATGGTATAAACACATGATCAGTCTAAAACTAGCGATGGTCTGAATCTCGTGAATAAAAAAAAACACAAGGGTAGGTGTAATACTGTGGAGTATCCGAACATGGTGATGTTCGGAACATGAAAAAATGCCGGTCCTGGTGCATATCTATAGTTGGGAAAAACACGAATCTGGCGATGGTCTGAACTGCGGGAGTGTCTGATAATGTCAAGGAGCCAGACACATTTTTGGTCCAAACCAGATTAGAGTCTGAACCGAGGGAGCCTTAATAAAATCAATGAAATTCCGAGCTCAGGGACTGTCCAAACGACTGGAAGGTCGAAATCCAGAGATTATCCAAACTTGGTGTCTTTTTTTCAAAAGCGGGGATGGTAAAGAACGGACAAAGTCTGATGTTAGATACGCCGTGAATTTCGTCGGGGCTTCAAGGGTGGGAACGTTTCAATTCTGTCGATTATCTGAATTTCGCATTCAGCTCAAATCGGATGCATCGGCCAAAACCTGGTGAAGGTCAGAAATTTTTTGATGGAATTGTTCGGTATTATGCTTCTGATTCAAGAGGTCTCTTCATGGGCCGCAGTTCATTTAAAGAAGCACGGCTGGTAGGTATTAATCCTGTAGTGAGATCTCCAGGAAATATTTAAATTTAGTTAAGGCCAGTATTGTGTTCCTCAACTTTCAAATTTACAAATCAAATCACCACAGCAATTGGTTAAATGCCAATCCTTTCTGTTTTTGTTAGACCTGGAGAATGGTAGATCAGTAATTTCTCTATTTTCTTCCCTTATTACACGTACAGTTAACCTGTTGGCCATTGTAATCCTATCCCATGGAAAGTGTGGTCTCTCGGCCTGCACCACATGCTATCTGGTGGCAATGGCAATGGCAGATCTCCTTGTTATTGTTACTGAGATAATACTGAGACAGATCAATATCTTTTATCTCACATGGAATTTACTGTACATCACCCCTGTGTGCAGCGTTCGCCTCGTCCTGCTTCGTGTAGCGACAGACTGTTCCGTCTGGTTCACAGTGACTTTCTCCTTTGATCGATATGTGGCCATTTGTTGCCAGAACCTAAAAACAAAATATTGCACCAAGAAAACTGCGTCCATGGTTTTGGCAGCATCCGGTATTATATTGTGCATAAAGAACATCCCCTGGTACTTTACACAGAAACCTGGAGTGATAATCGACAGTGTACCGTGGTACTGTGATACAAAGCCAAGCGTTTTCACTGATCCCGGATGGGTGGGATTTGACTGGTTTGATACACTTTTAACTCCTTTTCTCCCCTTTGCATTGATTCTGTTACTGAACGCTTTGACAGTCAGACATATTTTATTGGCCAGCCGAGTCCGTAAGGGATTAAGGGGTCAGAGTGTGGGAGAGAATCGAAGTGACCCAGAGATGGAGAGTAGAAGGAAATCAATGATTTTAGTCTTCTCCTTATCTGGAAGTTTCATCATTTTATGGTTGGTCAATGTTACACATTTCCTATATTATACAATTGCAGGAAAAGATACCAGTGATTACACTGATTCTGAATTTATACTTTCACAAACTGCACAGATGCTTCGTAATTTGAATTGCTGCACGAACACGTTTATTTATGTGGTAACTCAGTCGAAATTCAGAGAACAGATCAAGAATGTGGGGAAATATTCGATTACATCAATTACTCAATTAGTAAAAAAACGCAACAAATAAGAACAGCCCAGGGCAGCTCCCCGTGCTAACAGGTCATGAAAGGAAAAGATGGTCTCAAACTCCCAAGAGAGACAGATTAGAAAGTCAGGGAAAGTTTTCTGTGTCTGTCTGGGTTTCATCTAGGTGTTGTAGTTTCCGTCTAGAGTCCGAAGATGTACAGGTTAGGCGGATGGGCCATGATAAATTGCCCCTTGTTGTCAGGGAGAGTAGCAAGGTAAATATTGGGTTAGGTGAATTGGGCCTGGATGGGGTAGTTGATGCAGCAGAATCCATGGGCCGAATGGTGAGTCTATGAAATTGAAGAAAGAGTCGACAGCTGGACGCGCGGACACCACAGTTGTAAACATGCCCCCCCCCCCCTCCCCCCCAACACTCGCAGCAAAGTAGTGAGATTGAGACTATGACTGACAGATGTTTCATGCGGACAGGGAGATCTTGTTCTGAAGTATAACAGCTTCAACAGCTCAGGGCAGGACTTGCACTTGACAGACAATAGGGTCGGCCAATCAGAATGCCCGTCATGTGACTCTACATTTCCAGCAATCAGATTTCCGTAAATGCTCAGTGACAGTAACCCCAGCCATTCAGTGAACGGTTTTCCTTGATTGACATTGTCCTCAAACGATAAGACTTAGCAATCCGATCCTCTACCTAATTCAGAGTGCCCACACTAAGACTGAGTGTGTTGCAACCAATGGAAAGTGTGCGCGACATCCTTCGTGTCCAATTTGAGCGATTTGGGTTCTGTGTGATAGCTGTGTTAATCAATCGGAATGCAGCGAACGCCTTGCTGTAGCCTGGGAACGATGCTTCTGATTTTGCTCAATAATGGAGCACTTCCAACACGTTGGCAACACTTTCCCTACCCACATAGTGATTGACAGTCGGATAAACCAAATAAGTGAATAGCTTAGCAGTTCATTAACCAATTAAAACGTGGGACCTACAATTCAAAACTAGTGACTCGACATCCAGACGGCGTTCTTCCGTTGTGCCCTGATCCTGCCTGGAGCCGAGACAATGAATCTTACAGCGGAGCCGCAATCAGAATTGAAGTCCTTCAACAAACATTGCCCTGAATTCAATCCAAGTGCTAACCGCTTACTGGATTTCCTCGAGTGAGGGACCGCGGAAACAGCTCCGAGCAAATACAATAAAATAATTAAAAATGTAATAGCATTCGGCCCAGTTTGTCTGTTCTCGTTCTCCACATGAGTCATTATACTACCTTCTTACGGTAAGCATCAAATCTCCTTCTCGTGACTGAACAGCCTCTTGGCCTTTTGGTTACAATGGAATGAAACGTTGCATCGCGATTGGAAGCTTGGAATAACAATAAATTGGTTATTGATGGTGAGAATTGATACCAGATGACAGAGTAAACAAAGAAGTCCGGGGAGAGAGAAAGTTGTTACTACAGCAAAATTGCGTGAAGGTGGGAGGCATTTGTGGGAGCAGTGGGAGAACAATGATGCAGAAAGCCAGCGAAATGACAAGAACATGTCTTCCTAAGTATACGCACTTTAGTCTGGAATTATTTTGCTTCATTGTGATTGAATACACGTGAATAAAGCGATTGTTAAGCCATCCAATAGAATCATAGAATCCCTGAAGTAGCATTCTGTCCATCGAGACTGCACCGACACCATTCCGATCCCTGTAACTTGCACGAAGGGTCAATTTAGCATTGTCAATCAACCTAACCCACATTTCTTCGGAGTGTGTGAGGAAACCGGAGCACCCGGAGAAAACCCACGCAGACACGGGGAGATTATGCAAACCTCATATAGACAGTCAATTGAGGCTGATTTGAACTCTGCTCCCTGGCACGCTGTGAGGCAGCAGTGCTAACCATTGTGCCAGTCTGCTGCATTGTCACCGTTTTAGCCAATGAGCTTTTGAACGCTTCCAAAAGGCACACATTCTAATGAAGCACTCTCCACTTGACTTATGTGTGCTGCTCCAATAGCACTCAAGCGTTACCACACCATCCAGACACTTAGTAGCCAACTTGTTTGGCAACCCATCAGCTACATGGCAAAGTATATCCCTCCATTGCACAGTGACGGCAGTGTGTGCCATCCACACGTTGGATGCAGTACCTCCACAAGGCTCATTTTGAGGCGCCTCATAAACCCAGGAAATCGAAAACTTAGAAGGACAACGGTGGGATATGTGGGGACGCCACCATCTGCAAGTTCCCGTCCAAAAGATAGATCTTAATGACTTGGAATCATATTCATGTCCCTTCACTGCTACTTAGTGACATTCCTGTTTTTTCATCCTTGAAAATATTATGCATGAACATGGACCACGTAGATCGCAGTGGTTCAAGAAATCAGCTCATCACCGCCTTCTCAAGTGAAATTGTTGAAGGACAATAAATGTTGGCCGAGCTCGCGACGCCAACGTCACTGAAACATTTTTTTAAATGGATAAAGCTAGTTTTTTATCGAATGTCAGCATAACCTCCTTGTTGCAATACTGTCAACCCTCTTGATCAAGCCCAATGAGCTTTGTAGATTTTTCACGGCGCTCTTTGCTTGTCCTGCTGACCTTAAGTGAACTTCACCAACTGATGCAGTCGAGGCACTCTATCGCTGAATCTTGTTTTAGAGTTATATCCTTCAGGTTATATTTCCCTCGATGATCTTCCGATCGAAATAAATAATTCCACCATTTTACTTCGGTATTGGACTTCACCTATGATTCTGGATAGGAGCGAAAGTAACAGGGTAGTTGTACTGGGGGACTTTAACTTTACAAATATTGACTGGAAAAGCTATAGTTCTCTACTGGGTAATGAACCAGGCCAGGTGTTAGATTTGGAGGTAGGCGAGCACTTTGGTGACAGTGACCACAATTCGATTACGTTTACTTTAGCAATGGAAAAGGATAGGTATATACCAAAGGGCAAGAGTTATAGCTGGGGGAAAGGAAATTATGATGTGATTAGGCGAGATTTAGCTGGCATAGGTTGGGGAAGGAAACTGCAGGGGATGGGCACAATTGTAATGTGGAACTTGTTCATGGAACAGCTACTACGCATCCTTGATAAATATGTACCTGTCAGGCAGGGAGGAAGCAGGCGTGTGAGAGAACCGTGGTTTACTAAGGAGGTTGAATCTCTTGTGAAGAGGAAGAAGGAGACGTATGTTAAGATGAGATGTGAAGGCTCAGTTAGGCCGCTTGAGAGTTATAAGTTAGCCAGGAAGGACCTAAAGAAAGAGTTAAGGAGAGCCAGGAGGGAACATGAGAAGTCTTTGGCGGGTAGGATCAAGGAAAACCCTAAAGCTTTCTATAGGTATGTCAGGAGTAAAAGAATGACTAGAGTAAGATTAGGGCCAGTCAAGGACAGGAGTGGGAAGTTGTTCGTGGAGTCTGAAGAGATAGGAGAGGCACTAAATGCATATTTTTCATCGGTATTCACAATGGAGAGGGATAGTGTTGTTGAGGGGAGTACTGAGATGCAGGCTGTTGGACTGCATGGTATTGATGTTCATCAGGAGGAGGTGTTAGCAATTGTGGAAAGGGAAAAAATAGATAAGCCCCCTGGGGCGGATGGGATTTATCCTAGGATTCTCTGGGAGGCTAGAGAGGAGATTGCAGAGCCTTTGGCTTTGATCTTTGTGTCGTCATTATCTACAGGAACAGTGCCAGAAGACTGGAGGATAGCAAATGTTGTCCCCTTGTTCAAGAAGGGGAGTAGGGACAACCCTGGTAATTATAGACCGGTGAGCCTTACTTCTCTTGTGGGCAAAGTATTGGAAAGGATTATAAGAGATAGGATTTATAATCACCTAGAAAGGAATAATTTGATTCGGGATAGTCAGCACGGTTTTGTGAAGGGTAGGTCGTGCCTCACAAACCTTATTGAGTTATTTGAGAAGGTGACCAAAGAGGTGGATGAGGGTAAAGCGGTTGATGTGGTGTATATGGATTTCAGCAAAGCGTTTGATAAGGTTCCCCATGGTAAGCTTTTGCAGAAAATAAAGATACATGGGATTGAGGGTGATTTAGTGGTTTGGATCAGGTATTGGCTAGCTTTAAGAAAACAAAGGGTGGTGGTTGATGGAAAATATTCATCCTGGAGTTCAGTTACTAGTGGTTTACCGCAAGGATCTGTTTTGGGGTCACTGCTGTTTGTCATTTTTATTTATGACTTGGATGAGGGCGTGGAAGGATGGATTAGTAAATTTGCGGATGACACTAAAGTCGGTGGAGTTGTAGACAGTGCGGAGGGAAGTGGCAGGTTACAGAGGGACATAGATAAGCTGCAGAGCTGGGCTGAGAGGTGGCAAATGGAGTTTAATGTGGAAAAGTGTGAGGTGATTCACTTTGGAAGGAGTAACAGGAGTACAGAGTACTGGGCTAATGGTAAGATACTTGGTAGTGTGGATGAACAGAGGGACCTGGGTGTCCATGTGCATAGATCCCTGAAAGTTGGCACCCAGGTTGATAGGGTTGTTAAGAAGGCGTACGGTGTGTTAGCTTTTATTGGTAGAGGAATTGAGTTTCGGAGCCAGGAGGTCATGCTGCAACTGTACAAAACTCTGGTGCGGCCGCATTTGGATTATTGCGTACAGTTCTAGTCGCCGTATTATAGGAAAGATGTGGAAGTGTTGGAAAGGGTGCAGAGGAGATTTACCCGGATGTTGCCTGGTATGGTGGGAAAATCGTATGAGGAAAGGCTGAGGGGCTTGACGTTGTTTTCGTTAGAGAGAAGGAGGTTAAGAGGTGACTTAATAGAGGCATACAAGATGATCAGAGGATTAGATAGGGTGGATAGTGAGAGCCTATTTCCTCGGATGGTGTTGGCTAGCACGGGACATAGCTTTAAATTGAGGGGTGAGAGATGTAGGACAGATGTTAGAGGTAGGTTCTTTACTCAGAGAGTAGTAAGGGCGTGGAATGCCCTGCCTGCAGCAGTGGTGGACTCGTCAACGTTGAGAGCGTTCAAGTGTTTATTGGATAAACATATGGATGATATTGGAATAGTGTAGATTAGAGGGGCTTTAGATTGGTACGACTGGTCGGTGCAACATCGAGGGCCGAAGGGCCTGTACTGCGCTGTAATGTTCTATGTTCTATCTACGACATGTCTCTCCATTCCACCAACTTGTCCATGTATTTTTCGAGTTCCACAATATCCTCCTCACAGTTCGCGATGCTTCCAAGTTTTGGTTGCTGAACAGTGCAAGTTCCGAATCACCTTTATTCCTCTCCCCATTTTTTGAATGGATCAAGTGCAATATACCAAGCATGTGCATTGGAACAATACCAGCTGCCAGTTCACCTAAAAGCGACGGAGCAGAATTGGAAGTATGTCACGTTTCATTCACTGCCGCGAGGTGAATATCTTGGAACTCCAGGCACTGAGTGCACGTATACCTCAAGAACTGAATAGGGTGAAGAAGATAGCTCACTCCCACCATTTCAACGGCAACTACGGATGGTCATTAAAATACAGGCCTAGCCAATAACATTCACTGGCCGTGGCAGAATAAAAGTAGGAAAGATCCTAGTATCTGACCACGTTCAGCACATCTTCATTGACCGTGTGCTCTGCAGACCTAATGATAAAGTACAGAATGTTTTAACATCCTCACTCTCACTTTGTCCTGTCATCTTCAATGGCTATGCGCATACCCTTCCAGGTCTCTGTGTAAGTGCTTTAGGTTTGTATCCTTTGTTGAATACTGTCTATATATATCGTTTCCTCACACAAATTAGTAACTTCGCGCGTTTCATTGTATTGTGAAGTGGTGGGGGGACTGTCGATGGGGAAGAGAAAGAAGGTGTGGTGGCATGCCACTCGCGGGGTTATCCAGAGTCTTTCAATGCTCCTACAACAGGTGATGGAATCTAATTTCAAATTTAAATCTAAAATTGTAACCTTGTATCTGGAAAGGTGATCTTGTAACTATCGTTCTTTCTCGTAAAATAACATATACTTAATTACTGTCCATTATGGAAAGATATCTGTCATCCTTTAATTTTCCGGACGACATGTGACCCATGGGGCGCACATGAAGAGTACAGTTCTGTTGTGCGCAGCAGAGTTTTTTTTTACGGCAAACATCTTTAGTTTCATGGTCATCGTGCCTGAGGCAAAATTAAAATGTAAGACTTTTATTTTACATTTAAATTTCATCAGCTGTCATGGGAGCATTTAAACCGACTGGATTATCCAGAGTTTAGTTCCCCGATTCTGGAGATTGAATCTGAAAAAGCGCGAGTAGCAGTGGCTGTTGCGTGGGCAGGGCTGGGATTGGATGGGTGCAACTCTAAATCCCAGACTCTGGCGGTGGAAACCAGGTTGGCAGCCGTTTAACACCCCCACAGCCCCCCCCCCCACCCCCCCCCCCCCCCCCCGCACCCACCCCATCCCGCTTCTCCACACCACTTTAAAATCTCATCCCCTCTCCTTCATTTCCAGATTACTCCTCTCTTACCTGCTTATCCTCCCCATCACGGTCACTCGCTTTCCCCGTCGCGAAGCTCACCTCCTCCTCATTATCCTCTAATAGTCTACCCTCATTCCTACTCTCCATCCTCACCACTCCACCCTCCAGCTACATGCCCTATCCTAACACGCCATTTTAACACATATTCACCCCATTCTCTCTCACTCGCAAAACCCAACCGCCCACTCTGATTCCCCTTCACCCACAAACACCTATCTCAGCCCCAGCAACCTGCTCAACCACATAATCCCTCACTCAACCTCATTGCCCCTTCCCTCACCCACTACCCACTCCCTCACCGGACCTCCTTCCTCAACCCATCCAGTTTCCTCCTCTCAATCCGGTTCCCCCAACCCCCACACCTTCCCGCCAACACCATTTTCCAGACCTAATTTCCATTCAACTCCTTCACGTCCACCCTGCTTTAACACCGCTTGTACACTAAGAGAAGAACGCTCATCGCATGGGATTGCGAAAATGTGTGTGCACGGGAGGGCCGTCTGTTTTCAGCCTCCTTCAGTAGCGAGACGATCCTGGCCGCAGCCTCCTCGAGAGAAGGTGCAAACTGCCATTGCATTGTAGTTGTCTACAGGAATTGGTGAACGGAAAGCCGTCATCACAGTAGTATATCGCATACAGAATTGCACCACCAGCTCATCGAGATAGAGCCGCGCATTCAGCGGGTAAATCTTTCACTCGAATAGGGTGGCGAGGTCAAGTCTGTCAATTTTAATCCTGCATTCCCTCAGCAACAACAATGTATTCAGCTTTTGGATTAATGTCATGTCTTGCGTATCATCCCAATCAGGAATGAATCAAAACAATGGCCTCTATCATAGAACCTCGGCGCCAGCACTGCAACCTCTTTCAATTTTCCAACTCAATAAATATTTTGTAAGTACCAAGAGATTGGGCAACGAAATTCAAATTATATGATACGATAGTGGCTGCTTACGATCCCAGAAGTTTTATAAACTGCTTCATTTATTCTATTCTCCAATCCAAAAACAACAATGTACATTATGAAAGGATGATAACTGCTGCATACTGAATTTGTAGCGATTGCACCGTCAAATGATCGAATGGTTCATGATTTGAAATAAAATGTCAACGTCACTATTTTTCGTGCAAAAGCATTTTTATTGATGACTGATGACTATAATGGTTGACACATAGGAAAACAATGTAATTAAATATTGAGAGATATGTTTTGCACAATGTTTCACAGCTTCTGTAGTTAAATATTATCCCAACTTGCGCTGAGCGTGGGGGCTGCAGATAGAAAACAGCAAATGGGAGGGGTTACGAGAAGACAGAGTGTCCTCTGGAGGTGGGGCGAAGATAAAACGTGCATGAGTGGTCGATGTCGAGAGAATGTGTGCGAAGGATGGGGGTCGGGATGGATAGACAGTGTTTGCGAGGGATGGGAGAAGAGTAGTGTGAGCAAAGGGTGAGGATGAATATGTGTGTGTGTGATCGGTGGGGGAAAGAGGCATTTTGTTTGAGGGCTGGCGGGCGAGACTATGTACGAGTCTTCCATATTCCAAGCTCAGAAAGCTGAGAGTGACTTTGTGTAAGTTTCTGTGTTGACAATACAGAGACGGTCCATCAGAGCGAAGTTGCTGATGTTGCACGGCGTGCGTGTGTGTACGAATGTGTCTTTGTTTGTGTGTTTATGTGTGTTTATGTGTGTATATGCGTGTCTCTGTGTGTACACGCTGTTCATAGCATCTGCGGGGAGAGAGCAGAGCGAAAGAGTCTCATTTCGTCCTTCGTCAGAGCTGGACGACTGAAGGAGAATTTGTTGAATGAAATAACTGGTTCAGCCTGATGAAAGAGAGTCGTTGTGGATGAGGATTGTTTAGAACTCTGTTCGAGGAAGAAGCGAAGTGCTTTGAGACCTTCCTGCTGGGGAATGGGGGTGTAGAGGGATTGGACATCCATGGTGAAAAGGAGGTGGATTGGGCTGGAGAACTGAATGTCGTTGATATGGCGTAGGGCAACGGAGGAATCGGGGATGTAGGTGGGAAGAGACTGGACAAGAGGAGAGGGAATAGAATCAAGGTAGGAGGAAATGAGTTCCTTGGGGCAGGAAAATTATGGTATGATGGGTCAACCGGGGCAGACCTGTTTGTGGATTTTGGGAAGAAGGTAGAAGCGGCCTGTCAGGGATTGGAAGACTGTGAGGTTGGAGACTGTGAAGAAAAGATCTCCGGAAGAAATGAGGCCACTTACAGTCCTGAAAACAGTGACCTTGGTGGTCAGGTCATGGTCCCAAGGAAGGTCAGCTTCCGAGAGTTGTTGCTCAGCCTGTGCGAGGTAGAGATCCATACGCCAGAGAACAACTTGCCGGCGGTTTTGATGATAATGTCAGTGTTGGTCGGAAGAGAGCAAAGTGCAGCAAGTTTGGGAGGCAGCCCTTGCCACTTACTCACCATACCCCCAACCTCTCCCCAATCGCTCGGATCCCTTCCCTCCTAACTCCAGCCCTTGCCGTTTATTCACCATACACATTGGCATTCCCCTCTCTCGGCGAGAACAGCAGTCCGAGGAGCGCTGTATGTCCAGGAGATACCTGTAATCCTGGGTGGATTCAACATATGATGTGTGGGACTTCACTTGGAATTCACGTGGGGTGACTCGGGGTCAGAGACAGTCGCTGCGGAAGGAAATATGAAATTAAAGGCAGACTCGGCTTTCAAAGGGAACTGAGAGACTGCTGTGAACTTTGTTTCAAGGAGGCATGGCTCACTCCTGGTTTACAGGATTTTGTCTGACAACCAGGGGGCTTCACAGTCCTCCAAATGGACAGTACAGCGGCCTGAGGCGAGGCTCGTGGAGGTGGGATCAGCCTTCCAGTCAACACATCCTGATTCCTCGACGTAGCAACACTGGAGGGTTTCTCGTACCAGGACCTAGACTAACTGACGCTGCGGCACGGTAGCGCAGTGGTTAGCACTGCTGCTTCACAGCTCCAGGGTCCCGGGTTCGATTCCCGGCTCGGGTCACTGTCTGTGTGGCGTTTGCACATTCTCCTCGTGTCTGCGCGGGTTTCCTCCGGGTGCTCCGGTTTCCTCCCACAGTCCAAAGATGTGCGGGTTAGGTTGATTGGCCATGCTAAAATTGCCCCTTAGTGTCCTGAGATGCGTAGGTTAGAGGGATTAGTGGGTAAAATATGTAGGGATATGGCCTGGGTGGGATTGTGGTCGGTGCAGACTCGTTGGGCCGAATGGCCTCTTTCTGCACTGTCGGGTTTCTAAAAGGCTGCCCCACTTGTTTCCACGGGGGTTCACTTGTGCTACCCTGAGAGCAGATTACATCCCACCCCATGGGGACATGAAGATCTCGCTGGACGATTCATACACTACCACATTTCATCTTGAGATGGAACATCCCTAAACCTTGTTCATCGAAGTCGGGAACGACAATCAGACCAAGATCAACAGCGTCCTACCAAGACACCACCAACAAGTCCACCAAAGGCCCAAACATTCTCGACCACCGCTACACAAATATCAAGCATGCTTACCGCTCTATCCCCCTCCCACACTTTGGCAAATCAGACTACAAGGCTGTGTTCCTGATCCTTGCTTACAAGCAATACGTGAAACGGGAGAATCTGTTAATGAAACTCATGCAATGTTGGTCTGTGGAATTGGATTATTGCCTCAGAGACTGCTTCGAGTCTGTATACTGGGCAATGTGTAAAAACGCAGCGACCAAACTGAACGAGTATGCCAGCGCAGTAACTAACTTCATTTGTAAGAGTGTAGAAGGGAGTGTGCCAAAGAAACAGATCCGCGTGTTTCACAACGGGACACCATGGCTGAACAGGGCTATCCACTGCTTGCTGAAGTCCACGTCTGAGGCGTTCAAGTCAGGCGACCCTGACCAACGCAAGAAATCCAGTTATAATCTACTGAAATCCATCAAAGATGGCAGAAGGCAATACGGGACCAAGCTGTAAACCCAAGAAAGTCAGACGGACTCTCACTGACTATGGCAAAGTCTGCAAGGTATACCAGCTTCAAGATGAAGACAGGTAAAAGCGCCAGCACCAATGCACCCATCCCCGATGAGCTCAGTACATTCCATGCCTGTTTTCAGCATGAGGACAGCGAAAGCACACCCTCTATCCCGAAATCCTCGGACGAACATTTATACGAGGTGGCCCTTGCATACGTCAGGGCAGCCTTCTCGAAAGTCAGCCCATGGAAAGTGACTGGTCGGGATGGGTACCTGGACGAGCACACAGATCCTGCTCAGACCAACTGGTGGGGGTATTAGCAGACATCAATAACACCTCTTTACTCGAATCTGAGGTCCCTATCTACTTCAAGAAGGCAACCATCAGCCCAGTTCTGAAGAGAAACCATGAGACCATAATTCATAGAAGCAAGATTGGGCTTTTCAGCCCAACGAGTCTGCTCCGCCATTCAATCATGGCTGATATGATTTTCATCACCGTTCTCCTGCCTTCTGTACATAACAATCGATTCAATTATTCATCAAGAACCTATCTATCTCTGTCTTAAAGACGCTCGGTGATCTGGCCTCCACAGCCCTCTATGCAAAGGGGTAACACAGATACACCACGCTCTGGTGAATAAATTCCTCCTCATCTCAGTTGTAAATGAGAACCCCTTCAGTCTGAGGGTGTGCCCTCGAGTTCTTGACTCTCCCAGCAGTGGAAACATCCTCTCCACATCCACTCTATATAGACCTCTCAGTACTGTGGAATTTTCAATTAGATCCCTTTTCATTCTTCTAAAATCCATCACCTATGGACCCAGACTCCTCAACCACTTCTCATATGACAGACTTGGGATCATTCATTTTTGATTGTTGGAGAGTTGAAAGCGTTAGCTTGAAGTTTTCGTAGCAAGGAACGAGAGTAAAAGAATTAGAAGGTATGCTGGGCACAGCTTGCAAGAAGTCACCTCGCTCCAGCGCCATGCACCCCTCCAAGTCCAGCACATCCTTACTTAGGTATGGGACCTAAAACTGCTGACAGTATTTCACAGTAAGAAGTTTAACAACACCAGGTTAAAGTCCAATCGGTTTATTTGGTAGCAAAAGCCACACAAGATTTCGGAGCTGCAAGCCCCTTCTTCAGGTGAGTGGGAATTCTGTTCACAAACAGAGCATCGACAGACACAAACTCAATTTACATGAATAATGGTTGGAATGCGAATACTTAGAACTAATCAAGTCTTTAAGAAAGAAAACAACGTGAATGGAGAGAGCATCAAGACAGGCTAAAAAGATGTGTATTGTCTCCAGACAAGACAGCCAGTGAAACTCTGTGGGGGTTACAAATAGTGTGACATGAACCCAATATCCCGGTTGAGGCCGTCCTCGTGTGTGCGGAACTTGGTTATCAGTTTCTGCTCAGCGACTCTGCACCGTCGTGTGTCACGAAGGCCGCCTTGGAGAACGCTTACCCGAATATCAGAGGCCGAATGCCCGTGACCGCTGAAGTGCTCCCCAACAGGAAGAGAACAGTCTTGCCTGGTGATTGTCGAGCAGTGTTCATTCATCCGTTGTCGCAGCGTCTGCATAGTTTCCCCAATGTACCATGCCTCGGGACATCCTTTCTTGCAGCGTATCAGGTAGACAACGTTGGCCGAGTTGCAAGCGTATGTACCGTGTACCTGGTGAATGGTGTTCTCACGTGAGATGATGGCATCTATGTCGATGATCCGGCACGTCTTGCAGAGGTTGCTGTGGCAGGGTTGTGTGGTGTCATGGTCACTGTTCTCCTGAAGGCTGGGTAGTTTTCTGCGGACAATGGTCTGTTTGAGGTTGTGCGGTTGTTTGAAGGCAAGAAGTGGGGGTGTGTGGATGGCCTTGGCGAGATGTTCGTCTTCATCAATGACATGTTGAAGGCTCCGGAGGAGATGCCGTAGCTTCTCCGCTCCGGGGAAGTACTGGACAACGAATGATACTCTGTCCACTGTGTCCCGTGTTTGTCTTCTGAGGAGGTCGGTGCGGTTGTTCGCTGTGGCGCGTTGGAACTGTTGATCAATGAGTCGAGCTCCATATCCTGTTCTTATGAGGGCATCTTTCAGCGTCTGGAGGTGTCTGTTGCGATCCTCCTCATCCGAGCAGATCCTGTGTATACGGAGGGCTTGTCCGTAGGGGATGGCTTCTTTAACGTGTTTAGGGTGGAAGCTGGAGAAGTGGAGCATCGTGAAGTTATCCGTGGGCTTGCGGTACAGTGAGGTGCTGAGGTGACCATCCTTAATGGAGATGCGTGTGTCCAAGAATGCAACCGATTCCAGAGAGTAGTCTATGGTGAGTCTGATGGTGGGATGGAACTTGTTGATGTCATCATAGAGTTGTTTCAGTGATTGTTCACCATGAGTCCAAAGGAAGAAAATGACATCGATGTATCTAGTGTATAGCATCGGTTGAAGGTCCCGTGCGGTGAAGAAGTCTTCTTCGAACCTGGGCATGAAGATGTTGGCATATTGAGGTGCGAATTTGGTCCCCATGGCTGTTCCGTGTGTCTGGATGAAAAACTGGTTGTTGAAGGTGAAGATATTGTGGTCCAGAATGAAGCGGATGAGATGTAAAATTGCATCTGGAAACTGGCAGTTGTTGGCGCTGAGCACTGAGGCCGTTGCAGCAATGCCATCGTCATGGGGGATGCTGGTGTAGAGTGCCGAGACATCCATTGTGACGAGGAGCGCTCCTGGTTCAACTGCTCCATGTGTGCCGAGTTTCTGTAGGAAGTCCGTCGTGTCGCGACAAAAGCTGGGGGTTCTTTGTACAATGGGTTTCAGGATGCCCTCGACATAGCCGGAGAGGTTCTCGCACAGGGTCCCATTGCCCGATAACGCGTTGTTTTGTTTCTTAAAGACTTGATTAGTTGTAAGTATTCGCATTCCAACCATTATTCATGTAAATTGAGTTTGTGTCTTTCTATGCTCTGTTTGTGAACCGAATTCCCACTCACCTGAAGAAGGGGCTTGCAGCTCCGAAAGCTTGTGTGGCTTTTGCTGCCAAATAAACCTGTTGGACTTTAACCTGCTGTTGTTAAACTTCTTACTGTGTTTACCCCAGTCCAAGGCCGGCATCTCCACATCTTGACAGTATTTCAAACAGGATCGCACCAGAGCCTTATGCATGCTGTTGTATCCTCGCCCTCTGCAAATGAATGCTAACATTGTATTTGCCTTCCTAATTACCAACTGAAGCTGCATATTATTCTGAAGGGTGCCGTGAACCAGAGCTCCCAAGTCCCTTTGTGCTTCAGTTTTCCCCCATTTAGAAAATAGCCTACAGCTATATTTCTATTCTTCCTACCGAATTGCATAACGTCACGTTTTCCCACGTTTTATTCCATCTGCGACTTCTTTGCCCATACTCCCAGCCTCTCCAAGTCATTCTACAGCCTCCCCACTTCGGCAACAGTACATCTCCCTCCATATATCTTTGTATCATCCACAAATTTAGCAACCATGCCCTCAGTTTCATCTTGCAGTGTATATAGTGATAAGTTTAGATCCCAACAGTGAAGCCTGCGGAACACCACTGGTCACCGTGTGCTATCCTGAAAAGGACCCACTTATCCCCCTCTCTACCTTTTGTCTGTCAGCCAATGTTCTATTCATGCCAGTACCTTTCCTGTAACATCATTGTCTCTTAGCTTATTTAGCAGCCTCCTGCAACGGGCCTCGCAAAGACATTCTCTAAATCCAAGCAAATCAAGTCCACTGGCTCTCCTTTGTCTTCCTCCTCAAATAACTGTAACACATTTCTCAGACATGAACTCCCTTTCACGACGCCGTGCTGACTCGGCCCCGTTATTTTACCATGCATTTCCAGCTACTCCGCAATGTCATCCTTAATAATGGACTGAAAGGTCTTACCCACGAGCGAGATCAGTCTAACTGTTCTAAAATTTCCCATCTTCTGCTTCCCTCCCTTCTTTATCAGGGGTGTTTCATTCGCCTTTTGTCCAGTACTCTGGGGCCATCGCATATTCCAGTGATTCCTCAAAGATCACCACCAATGCCCTTCCAATTTTCCCAGCTATTTCCGTCAGAAACCTCGTGTGTAGTCAATCCAGTCTGAGTGATTTATCCACCTTTAGACCTTCCAACCTGCCAAGCAATTTCTCCTTAGTTTTGACCGCGTGCATTAATGACAATCGTCCGGTGGTTCTGACAACAATCTTTATGAAGTGCATCAAAAGTTTAGTCATGGTCCGAGTCAATTGCGGCCTCATAGATTGCCCGGCTCCACTACAGTTTGCCTATCACTTCAACAATTCCACAGCATACGCCATCTCCCTGGCCTTTCACACAACCCTGGAACACCCACTTTATAATGACACCAATGCCAGATTGCTATATACTGACTACAGCTCAGCATTCAATATTATTATTCCTAACAAACTAATCTCCATAATCGATGACCTGCTGTTTGGTTCATCCCTCTGCGACTGGATCTGCGGCTTCTTTACCACAAACAGCAATCATTCAGGAGAGGCAAAAGGACCTCTTCCACGATCATCCTCAGCACAACTGCCCCACAAGCCTGCGTCCTTAGCCCCTTCCTCTATCCTTATACACCTATGACCGGATGGCAAATTCCCCTCCAAATCGATTGTCAAGTTTGCTGATGACACCACATTAATGGGTGGGATCTGAAACAACAATGAGACACTACATGAAAGAGGTAGAGAATCTGGTGAACTGTTCCGACGACAATGATATCTCCCTCAATGTCAATAAAATGAAGAAGGTAGTCATTGGCTTCAGGAAACGCAATGGAGGACATGTCCTTGTCTTCATCAAAGGGTCCCATGTTGAAGTGGTTGAGGGCTTCAGGTTTCTCTTTGTCAAGGTCACCAACAACCTGTCCCACTCCCTTTTGGTCGGCGCTATATTCAAGAAAATCCACGAATGCCTTTACTTATTTAGCGGCCTAAGGACAATTTCCATGTACACTCGGACTTCCACCAACATTTGCAGATGCACCATAGAAACCATTGTTTCTGTTCCTGTCACAGCAATGGCTCCTGATCTGCCAGGACCGCAAAAGTACTTCAAAGGGTCGTGACTGAATCTCAGTCTATCACGCAAACTAGCCTCCCATCCACTGAGACGTTCTACATGTTCCGATGCCTTTGAAAAGCAGCCATAATAATCAAGGACCACCGTACTCCGAACATACTCGATTCAACATTCTTCCGTCGTAAAAAAAATGCAAAAGTCTGAGGAAACGTTCTCACCGACTCAAGATCAGCTTCTCCACTGTTGTTATCAGACTTTTGAATGGGCCTACCACGTATTAAGTTGAGATTTCTCTGCACGCCAGCTATGAATGGAACACCACATTCTGCAGTCTGGACTTTCCTTCTCTATACGGTATGCTTTATTTTATAACGCACAAGAAATGATACTTTTTCACTGTAAACTATTGCATGTAACAGAAATTAATGAAATTAATGACATCAATAATTTGCAGCATGATTGAATTTGCAAGGCGACATTGCACAACATAGGATTGAATTCAATGAAGTTTTTTTAAAAAAGTGTTAATGGTCGTATTGCTTGATTTTGCGATCGCGCGAGAGAGAAAAAAAACTGTCCTGATACTAGTGGAATCTTGGTCAAATGGACAGACACTAACATTTGGAAGCAGGCATATGAGGAACGTCGTTAGGATGTTTCTTTACAAATCCACTGTCACAAAAACTTGGCCTTCAATTCCACGAGTGGCAATTAATACTCTTATCAATTTCCAAATTCAAACCTGATATTGACAGATCTAACTGAAGTTATTCGGGGAAAAACGGATAAATAAAGGCATGTCACAGAACAGTCCCTATCTCATTGAAAGGTGGTGAGCCGTCAGGAAATCATTGGCCCCCGTTTCTCCCTCTGTCCCTGATGATGATGTTTCCTCAAGGTTTTCTCCGGCTGTTCTGACATGAATTGCTGATGCTGACATAATGGTTGTGGGTAGTTGCTGGAAGATCAATTTCAGTCCTTTTTTTGTAGTTGATGCGTGATGTGAAAGCTCCCATTTCATACATTGTTCCAGCCAGGTCTGACGCATCGCCAAACCCATTCCCCCACTACGGTGATTCTGTGTAGAACAAGGAGAGAAGGATAAGAGAGGATTTGGCTGAGAAGTTCAAAACCATAAGATGGTTTGATTGAGTTTACTGGGCGATACTGATTTCAATGGCAAAATGCTTGAAAACACAGATTTAAATCATTTGACAAAATAATCAGAAGTGTGAAGAGAAAATCATTTCGCAGTGCGTCATTATGATCTGAAATACAATGTCTGAAATTGTTAAAATAACGTTCAAATTAACGTACTTATGGCTTTTAACGAGATATAATTAAAATATGCCCGTGTAGCAGTAATGGTCTACCTAAGAAACTCTCGGCTAAGGCAATTCATTGATTAATCTTCCACACTTATTAGAATCCATTGAAAATTACTTCCAACATAATTAGGAATCATAGCGATGCTCCTGCAGTACTACAAGAACACTTCAAATATGTTTGTTAGGAATAAAATACATATCTTATATCACTTCTAAGTTTCTTCCTCTGCAACTGCCCCAGTTATTCCTCGATATTACTTCCGTCACTAGGCTTCAAAACCTATCGAGAATTTTATTGGTTGATTATTTGTTGCTGAATTCTGTATATATCAATTCCATCGTGACATAGCTCCCTTGCAGTGTTTTGTTCCGAATCTCTCCTTCATCCCAACCAATTCCTTTCCTCATCTTAGATGTTCCCTAAAAAGTAAATCTTTTATTGAACATTTAGTTTCTTGTCTCAACATGTCTCTATGTGGCTCTTCGTGTCAAATTGTATTAGATAACGTTCCGGAACAATTTCCCACTATGTTGAATGCATTATCTAAAAGCAATATTTTTTTCACAAGTTTAGCACTTTCATAAAACCCTTATTGGCTTGAGTGGCCACAGTTTTATTTTCTATCTTTTCTGAACGTTACAAATTGAAATACTTTCGTCTTGCTACTCTGAGATTCAAGATCCTGCCTAGACACCAAGGTATTTCCATGTTGGTTCTGAACCTTTAGTATTGTCCAGAGGATTTGTTGATTCATGAGGAATCATGGAATGAAATAACATGCGAAGAAGCTATTCGCCACATTGGGCCTGGAGCAAATTTATGGTCGTTCTATTCTACTTCTCTTTCCCCATGGAATTAAAAAGCCCCCTTCAAATATTTGGCCAATTTTGTTTCGAAATTTTAATTTGGAATGTGTCTTATCGATCATTGAGTGTCAGATACACGTATCTGAGTTTATGTCATTTCCTTTGAATATTGAACCGTATTTGCCACTGATCTTATCGCTCTCTATTTCAAAATATCAGCTACTGTGCTGACAAGGATATGAGTCCTTTCTTCATACGCCCTTTGTCTGTCTTTTCACTCTTTCCCTTGGAGGACATCTCTGACCCATGAATGCTTCAATGAGTGTTGGAAATGCGGGCTGAAAAATCGCAAAAGATGGTCGGATCGCAGAAATTTTCAGAGCTCGCGTGCATACACAGAACATGCAATCGGACAGAAGATTTGGACGCGAAGCATTCTGGAGTGTCAATTGAGATTTGTTATATTTTGTCATTTCCGGTGCCCAATTTGATTACAGCTGGCCCCTTCGATTTTATGCTTGCTGGTCTCTCGGGACTTGATGAAACTGACTGACTTTCCCAGCGATTAAAATGGCAGCTAAAATATTTGTGTGGCTCTGAAATCACACAAAAGGTTGCAAAAAATCCACTTGAAAATTGTCATGAGAATCTAAATGTTACTTGATCATTCCTAATGGAAGTTGCATTTTACATCAGGTTTAAATTAATTCATGTAACTTAAGATTTTCCAGCAGCCCTGCTGGGTTCAAACTCGCGTTTCCACAAAAATAGCCCGGCATCTGAATGGGTTGGCACGGTAGCACAGTGGTTAGCACTGCTGCTTCACAGCTCCAGGGTCCCGGGTTCGATTCCCGGCTCGGGTCACTGTCTGTTTGGAGTTTGCACATTCTCCTCGTGTCTGCGTGGGTTTCCACCGGGTCCTCCGGTTTCCTCCCACAGTCCAAAGATGTGCGGGTTAGGTTGATTGGCCAGGTTTAAAAAAAAAAAGAATTGCCCCTTAGAGTCCTGGGATGCGTAGGTTAGAGGGATTGGCGGGTAAAATATGTGGGGGTAGGGCCTGGGTGGGATTGTGGTCGGTGCAGACTCGATGGGCCGAATGGCCTCCTTCTGCATGTAGGGTTTCTATGATTTCTAATTGAATAAGATTGATATTGTGCCACCCTTCCCCGGAATGGGCAATTCAAACGCAGTTGAACGAGTGGATTTGCTTCGTTTGGCAGCTGGACCTTGGCATCGCATATTGTTTTCTGTAATTTGCTAATGTAATACGCACACAAGATGTGATTCAACTCCCAATATGATCACACAACGAAGTGCGGACAATATGCTGTAGTATTATTTCACTGGCATGATGTGAGCTGAACGTTTCCTGGAGTGATATCACGACCTGCAAAGAACAGTGAATACTGGCTATGACATTTTCCGTTGACATTCAGGAATGACAGCATGAGGTAAGCTTCAAAACTGTACTGACTTCTCTGAAATAGCAGAATATAGACTATCACTGTTTCTTCGTCTACCACTGTAAGCTTCATCTGAGAAAGAGATAGTTAAAATTAAAAAAATGAACTGACATTATAATACCGTCTAACCTAATAAGGTTATTCAATGAAAGAAATATCAAACATTTTCGATATGTATTTCTGAGAGCACTTCATCGATCTTAAACAACGAATCCTGAGTAAAGACCCTGAATATTAATAGAATCTAAATTATGTCATTGTTGTCGGCATGCTGTTCCTCTTAATTCCATGCACAATGAGGTTCAATAGATATGGAAATATCAGAAAGTTCCTTAATCTGCATACTGCAAGCCAACTTATATCTCCCGTGCAATGCTAGAAACTTTTGATTCAAAGAATCTGTATACACATTATCACAGTGGAACAATTTTGCAATATTTAATTTGTTTCAATGTCTCAGACAATGCCTCTAGCCGTTCTAAACATAAAATAATGCTTCATTTTCAAGCATAATGTTGTAGGTGTGACTGAAGGAACATGGGTAATTTGAGAACAAACTATATAAAACAAATATTAATAAATAACATGTGAGGTGACGGAATTGCTTTAAGCGAATAAAAAACAGTAAAGAGCTTTCCTCTATGGGGAAGGGGAGAGGGACAATAATGCACAACATCTGTTCAGACTGATAAATGCAAGATCTCTAAATGAATCAGCTTCCAATTCACATCGGCCTTTCAGGCCAAAAATTGTGATAATTTCCTAATCCCAATCATAAGGAGAATTGTCATATTTGCAATTTTGGCGCGAGTTTAATTACAATATGTCCAATGAGTGATGTAATATATTGTACTTTACAAAGCCTCTTGGAGTATAAAGGATCAATGCCGCTGTTCAGCGGCTGGATTATTGTTACACACTTTGAAAACCACAACAATGTTAACTTCATTTGTTATAATCAGTTGCGGTAATAGATTTCGATGTGCTTTTGCAAATAGGTTTTCTGAAATCGTAAAATACATTTTAACAAATCCCCGAAACAAATTCTCAGCTGAGTTCCACAATTCAATCTCTACCAATCTAATCATTTGTTCAGAATTGAATAAAATTAAGATTTTAAAAAAGGGGATAGAATTAAATCAAAAAGGTGACTGTTAAGTGCAGCTGTCTGAATGGCTGACTAGCTATGCAAATTAGCATACCAGTTCAAAACCAAATGTTTAACTCCGTGACGGGGGAGAACTGGGATACAGAAGCAGTGACGTCAGAGTGCACAGAAACGGGATTTGACACTTATATGCTAAAAACGGGATCCACAGGGTTAGTAACATGAAATGAAAATATGTTACATCAGTGACCATAACGGGAGAAACGGACACAGTAGAGACAGCTATCATAATATCCACAGTGAGCTGCAAAATGCATTCTCCCCTGAAAACAAGTTACTTCAAAAAATTGAGTGATTAAAATCCCAACTTCAAACCAAGAAAATTGCTCCATGGTTGAGAGTGCAAGCGGGTTTCCCGGACCTGGACAATACTTGCTCGGGTTAGCTCATGGACCTCGTAAATCTGTTTGTGAAAAATATTGATTCGTACAGGGACATCCAAAAATTAAAGAAAGGGATTTGGAAGCATTAGAAAAAAACATTTGTGAAAATAGCGAGATAAACAATATGGCGCCAAGATATTTGGATGCTTTTCTTACAGAGAAAGAAGCATAGTTTGAGGTAACGAAGTCTATCAATTTTTGGAGAGGAAAGGTTTCGGCAGAATGGCACATTTAAGAAAACTATGTTAATTGCTCACGAATAAGAACCAGAAGCTTCCGACATAAAACTTCGAATTGTGAGCAAACAATCTGGAAAGAGTTAACTTGAATTTGAAAGGGTTAAAAAGCGTAATTAATTTTGCAAAGTGGAGATGAGCTTTAAAATTAAACGAACATTTGAAGTTCTCAGATAAGTAACTCTGCTGGCAGAATTCAGTGATGCAGTGATAAGAATTCATGAATCTTAGAATACCTACAGTGCAGAAGGTAGCGATTCGGCCCATCTAACCTACATTGAAAACAATCCCATCTGGACCCTATCCATGTATTTACACTAATAGTCCCCCTGACACTCAGACGAAATTTGGCATGACCAGTCAACTGCATATTTTTGATGTTTGGGAGGAAGCCGGAGCACCCGGAGGAAGCCCACCCAGTCCAGGGGTGAATGCACAAACACTACACAGACAGTCACCAAATGTTGGAATTGAACCCAGGCACTGTGAGACAACAGCGTATCCACTGTGACACCTTGCCGCCCTAATGTGGAGGAAGAAAGATTTGAAACTGTGAGGCAAACCACGGAGATTACTGATGACAATGAATTGTTTATAGGTCAAAGCATTTTCCTGACACACGTTTAAATCTGTGAGAGATAGAAAAAGGGAAGGTGCAAGAAATGTCAGTTAAACAGGAAAAGGTAGTGGTTGACAATTTCAAGGGGAACTCGCCTTAAAGAATAAACACAGTGCTGTGGCAATGAGCTGCATAAGAATAGTTACCATAATTCATTGTAATAAACTGGGCAGTATACACTTATGCTGGTGTTTAAATGACAATTTGGTTGGTGTTATATGCCTTAATAAAGGAAATATTAGATCAGAAGCTGGAGAACAAGAGACGCTGGTACGGTTTGTACACCGATAAAAACAAACAACAGGTGTGAAAATGTGTGCACAGCATGCATAGGGAAAGAATGTAAAGAAAGTGACTGATGTGTTTAAGGATTTTATATGTAAAATGAAGAGTTTTCAAGTGTAAAATATTTAATGGTGAAAGATAATAAAGTTTTAAAAGGTACACAAGGAAGGCGACCGCTGATGTTGTAGGATAAAGATACTTTGTTGCAGGATAAAGATATTTGTTATCCTTCGGTGAATGAAACTTAAAGGAAGGCTTAAAAGGGGGAGAAGTGGTTGCATAAATGGTTAAAAACATTGCCTATTGAAGGAATTCAATTCATTCCAGCGAATGATTTAGCAGGATCATAGATAATAATTATGCTTCCTGTGGCTGAACAGCCTGAAGAAAAGCAAGCAACAGACGAATTGCAAATTGACCATCCTGGAGTGTGTTCTGGTTGTATGGTAACGAGATCACAGGCACATAAAATAAGACTAAAGAAGCAAGAGTTAAGGTGACTGGATGAGAAAAGTGAGCTAACTTTATCTGATACTATAGTTACTAAGTTGAATAAAGAAGAAACAGAGAGGGAAAATAAGCAGATGCTTCTAGTTCAAAAGGGTTGGATGAATTATAGCAGGGACATTCCCAGTTAAAACAAATATCGCAGCTGGATTATTCAGAATTGGATTTTCAGTGCATTTCTGGCTGTTATTATGTAAAGGATATCATGCTAATATGGAAATGGCCTTCTACACATATTGGTGCAGGCGAAAAATGGGCGGAGTTACATCAAGTTTTATTGCCTCCTGATGAAAGGTGAGGAAATCTCGGGACAGTTCATAAAGTTGCATCTGGAGGACTTTTCAGAATAAAGAAAACGCAAGCAAAGGTAAAGAACAGTTTTAGTGGCTCGGACTACACAACGATGCACTGAAATGTTGTCAATCATGCATAAATGTTAAGTAACAGGGAAACAAGGAGCTGCAATAAATCAAGCCGTTTTGATCCCTATTCCAGGTTTGGAAGAAACTTTTTGCAAGAATTCTCGTCACCTGTGCTGGACCACATTTGAAAACAGAAAGTGGAAATCAATGCTTGGAAACGATTATGGATATATTCATGACATTTCCTTACATCATACCACTAAGAAGCATTACAGCCAAGGGAGTCATATATTTTAAAAATCTGTTTACAAGATATGAATTACCATAAGAGATCCAATAGAATCAATTGTCACATTTCATATGAGGTTTATTTGGAAAGGCAGGAATTGCTTGGAAATAAAACATTTGAATCATCAGGGTACCATGCAGAATCACAAAATGCATTAGATAGCTGGCATCAACTCTGAAAAGAATTATGAGAGCAGAAGTCAAGATTACTCTCATCATTGTGACAGAGAAATTCCACGTGTATTATTTACGTTAGGAATGCGACAAGATTTAGTCCTTTCTAATGGGTTTGTGAATGTGAAGTTAGAGGTTTATTACATTTAAATAAAGACAAGTTATTAAATAAGAAATCAGGAACTGCACTTTTGTACTACATATTGAAGTTCACAAAAAGATTGAATGGCTCTTGTGAACTGCCAATGAAGCGTTTGAAGATAGTTCAGTAGGGAATAAATGTGTAAGCTGATCGGAGAGCACAGGCTCATAGTTTTGTAGCAGGTGGGGGGCTGTGGGATGGCCACTGTCAGTGTCATTATCTGTGTTCGGCGAAATATTGAATGGAGACTTCGTGGATTGTACCAAATTAAAAGAAAACTGAATGAAGCAAATAATCTAGTGTGCACACCATGAAGACAATTGTCACAGATTATGTCATATTAACGTGCTTAACAGGTATTGGGCAGATGAGATAAGGACAAGCATGAGTTAAAGTAGAAAGAAACTTAAGCAAGGAGTAAGGAGGGCTAAAAGGGGTCACGAAAGAGCATTGGCCTGCAGGTTCAGGGAAAATCCCAAGGTTTTTATATATATATATAAAGAGCAAGAGGGTAGCCAGGAAGAGGGTTGGCCCACTCACAGAGAAAGGGAAGGAATCTATGCGTGGGGCCAGAGGAAATGGGTGAGCTATTAAATGAGAACTTTGTGTCAGTGTTCACCAAAGAGAAAGACTTGGTGGATGATGATTCTGGGAAAGGGTGTGTAGATAGTTTCAGTCATATTGAGATCAAAAAGGATGAGGTATTGGGGTTGTTGAGCTATATCAAGGTAGAAAAGTCCCGAGGGTCTGACGGAATATACCCCAGAATATTGAGAGAGGCAAGAGAGGAAATTGCTGGGGCCTTGAGAGAAATGTTTGTATCCTCACTGGCTACAGGGGAGCCCAGAGGATTGGAGGATAGCCAATGATGTCCCTTTGTTTCAGAAAGGTAGCTAGAATAACCCAGGCAATTACAGGCTCGTGAGCCTTACATTCGTGGTAGGGAAATTATTGGAGAGGATTCTTCGAGACAGGATTTATTCTCACTTGGAAATAAGTGGACGTATTAATGAGAGGCAACATGTTTTTGTGAAGGGCAGGTGGTGTCTCACTAACCTGATCGAGTTTTTCTAGGAGGTGACGAAGATGATTGATGAGGGTAGGGCAGTGGACGTTGTCTACATGGATTTCAGCAAGGCCTTTGACAAGATCCCTCATGGCAGACTAGTGCAGAACGCGAAGTCGCATGGGATCAGAGGTGAGCTGGCAAGATGGATACTAAACTGGCTGTGTCATAGAAGGCAGAGGGTAGCAGTGGAAGGGAGCGTTTCTGAATGGAGGGCTGACCAGTGGCATTCCTCAGGGATCAGTGCTGGGAGCTTTGCTTTTGTAATGTATATAAATGATTTGGAGGAAAATGTAACTGGTTAGATTAGTAATTTCCCGGATGACACAAAGATTGGTGGATTTGCGGATAGTGATGAGGACCATCAGAGGATACAGCAGGATATAGATCGGTTGGAGACTTGATCGGAGAGATGGCAGATGGAGCTTAATTCGAACAAATGTGAGATAATGCATTTTGGAAGGTCTAATACAGATCAGACATATACAGTAAATGGCAGAACCCTTAACAGTATTGATAGGCAAAGGCATTTGGGTACACAGGTAACTGAAAGTGGCAGTGCAGGTGGAGAAGGTAGTCAAGAAGGAATATGGCATGCTTGCCTTCATCGGCTGGGGCATTGATTTTAAAAATTGGCAAGTCATGTTACAGCTTTACAGAATCTTAGTTAGCCTGCACTTGGAATATAGTGTTCAATTCTGGTCGCCAAACTACCAGAAGAATGTGGAGGCTTTGGAGGGGGTACAGAAAAGATTTACCACAAGGTTGCCTGGTATGGAGGGCATTAGCTATGAGGAGCGTTTGGAGAAACTTGATTTGTTCTCAAAGGAATGACGGAGGTTGAGGGGTGACCTCGTTGAAGCATACAAATGATGAGAGGCATGGACAGAGTGGATAGTCAGAAGCTTTTACCCAAGGTGAGTCAATTGCTGGGGGGGGGGGGGGGCGTAGGTTTAAGGAGCAAGGGACGAGGTTTAAGGCAGATGTATGAGGCAGATTTTTTTCACAGAGCGTGGTAGGTGCCTGGAACTCGTTGCCGGGGAAGGTACTGGAAGCGGATACTTTTAAGGGGCATCTTGACAAATCCCATGTGTAGGATTGGAATAGAGGGATATGGTCACCGAAATGATAGGGCGTTTTAGTTAAGTCGGGCATCATGTTCAGTGCAGGCTTCGTGGGCCGAAGGACCTGTTCCTGTGCTGTAATTTTCTTTGTTCTTGCTTTGTTCTTTGTATTGGTAGTAATGAAAAAGGGAGAAGAGGAAGAGTTAAATTATGGGAATCATTTTCCTCTCATTTAATAAAATAATAATAATCTTGGTTAACGAGGAAGAACTGGAAAATTTAAATAACTGGCTATGTTTCCTTGCAGAAGGAAGCTGAAGCGAATTAGATGACTGATAGAGTTACAGTTTTATAAATATATTTGCGGGATTAGGTAGCGCAGAGAAACCTATGCATGATGTAGATGTGGGTGGAACAATTCCAACAAAGCATCATCGGTATAGGATTTATCACAAATGCAGAAGGCAATGGAATATATGTTCCAAAATGACATTATTGAATTGAGTTCTAGTGATTGGAGTTCGCCTATTGTGATTGTACGAAGGCCTGATGGAAGGCAACGATTTTGTGTGCACTAAAGGCAAGAAAGAGAATGTCATCATCAAGGGGGATTCGTTTCCTATACTATGACTGGATGATTATATTGAAAGAGTTGAATGGCCTAAATTCATTGGAGAAAAAGACTTGCTTATGTAATATTGCTAAGTTGCTTACATTGTCAGGGCAAATAAAATCTCATCATTCGTGACATCAAATGGACTTTATCAATTTAAATTTGTGCCATGCAGGATGAAGAATGGACCATAACATTTCAGAGACCAACGAGTAACGTTATTCAAGGACTGAGTCACTGTTCAGCGTACGTTGACTGTTCAGTACTAATTAATCGAAGTTGGGAAGAACATCTACAATCAAATGACTGTTTGAACGCTTAAAATAAACTAATCTTGTTATGCATATGGCAAAATGTGAAGTTGCTCAAGCTCAAATTTCGCATTTATGATAAATCGTGGGATATGGCAAGATGGCACCATGAGATGCAAAATTACAGGTCATTTTGGATTTTCCAGAGCTTTCTACAAGAAAAGAGATTTTAAGATTTCTGAAATGAGCGGATTTTACCAGAAGGTTATGTTGAATGTAAGCTGAGTAATAGCACCACGAGAAAAACTCTTGACGAAGAACAGAAATTTAACTCGATGGAGGATCGCCTAACTGTCTTCCAAAATTTAAAAATGTGTTGACAGCAGCAACAGATGAAAGATGCACCAAATTATGAAAAAAACAGTTTAAACTGGCCGTGATTGCAAGTGGCATTGGTGTCGGGATTATGTTGTTACAGGAATTTGAACTTTGAATTGAGAAGCCAGACGGGTATTTGACAAGGAAATTTCAATGAAAGAAGCATATTCCAATTCAAAAATAAACTTAAGTTTGCCATTGGCATTACAACATTTTGAGATTGATGTTGTCGGCGATTCAGTAAAAACAGTTATGCGGACACACCATAATCCCCTCAAACTTTCTGGAGAGGTTTTGAAATGGAACACCAGTTTAGTTAGATGTAGTTGCTAACTACAACTGTTTATTTCGAATATCACTCAGGTGGGCCGGAGAAAAAGCATCATTGCTGATGCGCTGTCATGAGTGTAACAGAGGCCATGCTGCATAAATACTTTGGGGTACATTCTTTGTTTTTGCATGTTGCTAAATCATTGAATTGCTAGATAAAGTAACACGACTAGGAAGTGGTTGAGAAATAAAATCGTCTTTCAAATTATGGCAGAACATTTGAAAAAAAAAGGAAGATTTTAAGAAATCAGAAAATTAGCATGAAAATGAAACTGGGATAAAATAAAGAAAGGGGTGGAGGGGATCAACACATGCAGATATCTGAAATTTATTTTTTGGGCGAATGAGCATACTCCTGGGGCAAAGGTGATTAGAGCAAAATATTGGGGACAGAAGAAGTGACTTCAAAGTGGAGAGATAGGGGAATTAAGATTGCATGCAGAGTGGGAGACATCAAAGGAAAAATGTTATATCCATAGTGATAATTGGAAAAAGGAACGCAGTTGAATAAGGTCCCATCATAGCCAAAGCCCACTGCTGGAAACAACCTCGCCCGAAAATGAGTTATTGCAAAAATGCGGCTGGTTAAAATCTAAAATTCAGGCAGAGATGACTAGATTTTCGCTGAGTTTGACAGATCAAGCCAAATTGCCCCTTACTGTCAGGGGGACGAGCAGGAATATTGCTTTATTCCAATGTGATGCAAGTGAAACATGTAGAATATGTGAAGCTATGAAAGACAGACTGGATAGGTTGGAGTTGTTGTCTTTTGAGCATTGAAGGCTAAGGAGGGAGCTGATTGAGGGGCACAAAACTATGAGGGCATAGTTCAGGTAGATAGTAAGATAATGTTCCCCTAAGGTGAGGGGTCAATAACTAGGGGAATAACTGGAAGATAAGGGGCAGAGGATTTGAGGATAAAGAACTTATTCACACAGAGGGTGGTAGGAATCTGGAACTCGCTGCTTGAACGTTTGCTAGAGGAGCGAAACTCACACCATTTAAGAAGCTTTTAGATGAGCACGTGGAAAACAATAGCACACAAAACTATGAACCAAATGTTGGAAATAGGATTAGAATAAATATGTGCTTGATGGCCGGGGCAGACACGATGGACAGAAACGTCTCTTCCAGTGCTGTGAACTCTCTGATAAAACTGCTTATAACGGAGTTAGTTGCTCACTGTCAGGAAAACCCGTGGCTGGTGATCAAGAGCAAAACAGAGTGGATCCAGCGATTTTCCGATGAATTTTATATTCTGTCCGATAATTTGAAACACCTGCAAGGCCAGGGGAACGAAAGAATATTTGTACCGAATGTCTATCAGCGATTCGTGCCTTTATTTAAATGAAGATCCTCGATAATTGGCGCTGGTCCCCTTAGAGCAGAGAAGCTGTGGGAGCATCAGTCAAAGGCTGTAGCTCTGAATTTGCTGATAGGCAAATTTATATTTCTTGAACCTACTGATTCACAGCACCATTGGACTCTAATTTCTCGAGTCCGCTGAGATGGGATAATTTTATGTGAAATCTTTGAGATGGCTCATATTTCTAAGGGGATTCTAAATAACAGCTGTGTTGTTTCTGTTGAGATCGGAAACATTAGTTTTGAAGCCGTACAGTGCAGATGGAGTCCATTGGGTCCATAGAACCTGCACCCACAACAATCTCATCCAGTCCCTATCCCCATAACCCCAACTATATAACCTGCTCTTTCCCTAGATAAATACGCATGTCAGTCAATCTAACCTGCACATCTTCGTAATGTGTGTGAAACATTCACAAAGACAATCACACAAGGCTGGAATCAAATTCAAGGTCGCAAGCGATGTGAGGCAATCAGTGTGCCACTGTGCAACTCAATGGACTTTGTGTTTAAAAAAAAATCAAACAGAACTACAAAATTCAGCCAAGTAGAAGACAGCGGTCTGTTGCTTAAGTGTCTCACCGGCAAACGAGGAGCCTGTTCTGCAGGTGGCGTGTTAGGTTGTCAGATTGAAAGCCACTTTCAAATACCCCAAGTCCTCAAACCTAGAGTATCCAAGCACCCTCAGGAGTTCGTATCTTCTATTGACAATCTGGGACAATGGTTTTCACCGGTGTGAATAACTTGCAAGTGTGCCGCGGGGTAATGCTAGATTTGGAGGCGTTCCTCGTTTAAATATCTTGTTCCAGGACAATGTGTCAGCATTTTCTCGTTGTTTCCTTTGAAATGAGTCGGATCTTTGATTTTCTTTTCGAGGGAATCCATCAGTCGTGAGAGAGCCTCCTTCCCAGAAAATTTGTCAGTGTTTACATACCTTTCCAAACAGAGTGTGTTAGTGTTGGCGGGGTTTTCTTTTGAGGTTCTGTATTGTTAAAACTGAAACTAAATGCGGAGACTCATGAACTGAGTGTACTGATTTTAAGACGTGACTTTATTGACCAATCGATCGAATGAGAGAATGACATCAAATGGCACAGCCAATAGGAGGCTAGTACATAACCAATATTATTCTGAAATACAATGCCTCCGCGAGGGCAATTATGCATTCTCAAAATCATGTTTCCCAGCTCTCAGTTGGGCAATAATTCAGTGAACATGAATACGAATCAATCAATAATCGTTCCTGAAACCAACCCCAGCCAATAGCAACTTACGTTCTGACCAATTTACGTTCATGAGATCTTATTTGTCCTTAATTTCGGATGTTACCTCCCTCGGTGCCCATCAGCACAGTAAAGGTAAAAGTTAATGTCCTCACAGACCAAACCCACGTGACCCTTAGCCGGATCGGGAGAAATTCTTGCACCTGCGTTACCGGTTGGAAGATTTGTGAACGCAGGTCCGTGGCCATCAGGTCCGGAACTGGGACTGTAACCAGACCTTTCAGCTCAGAGGCAGGTATATTATCCATTGTCCTCAAAACATCCTTCAACGGACGGATTCTATTGAGTTGATATTTGTTGTTGTCTGATGCTTAATTTTAAGAGGAAAGGTTGATATCGAAATGAGAAAATATTAGAGTAAAACACAAACAGTTAATTGTTTATAAATTTAACGTGAAATGCTGCAATGCTGGTAAAGGCCCTATTCCTACCAGACTGGTAAACTTGATCACTCCGTTACTAGTCGTTCTCTCTGGTTCTTGACTCAATTGTAGTGCCTCAAATACTTCAGATGATGCAGTGAAAAAATGTAATGCAATGATGGCAGAATTGTAGTTGGAGCTGACAGCATTAATTCAGTACTAGTTTAAACTGACGGTGAGCAAATCCCTTCTGTCTTGGTGGCCATCTTTCTCTGGTGCAAGTTGAACTCCTTGAGGAAGATGTGAACGTGCTTTTCAACAACTAGTAGTGCACACACTCATACATTTGGTATGGTATTTATTCTTCGTGATTTGTACGCACTATATGTACACCTGAGGTGACAATGCATCTCCTTTCGAATAACTGTTGTATCTTTTTAATGCCAAACTCTGCACTGAACTGATGTCGGTGCCACTTTTGTGAAATCACTGGTACATTGCCTGCTGTAATTGCGAAGATAGCTCTGACTTTTCATTGGCCTACTGCTGAGAGACAAACGCTCAAACTTGCCTTGATGAACTGCTTTGTAATTCTCTGCACACCACTCTCGATCCTGACATGAAGATTATTTAAAATCCTGTGCTCCTTGCTCATGCACGACATGGCATGCTGCTCATCCCATTTCTTCCGTGGCAACTCATAGATCATAGAATCCCGACAGGACAGAAGGAGGTCATTCGACCCACCGAGTCTGCATCAATACCAATCCCATCCAGGTCCTTTACCCGCTTAGCTACACTCTAACCCATCACTTCCCGGGACAATACGTTTAATTTAGCCACCTAAGGGTTAATTAATCCACCAAACCCTCTCATTTTTGAACTGAGGGAGGAAACAGGAGCACCCATAGGAAACCCACGGGGAGATTGTGCAAGCTCCACATAGGCTGTGACCCAAACCGGGAATCGAACCCGGGCCCCTGGAACTGTGAGGCAGCAGTGCTAACCACTGTGCCACAGCACATCTTATGAAATTTTTATTAACCTTTTAGTTTTATTGTTAATACACCATGTTCAACTCCCAAAGCCTGCTTGCATCAAATTTCTTTCCAGTGAATACATTCTAAATGACAACATAAGCCTTCATGCAGCACCAGTTATACAGATGGTTGCACGCCCCCTGGCATTTTTTGAGATGGTGTCTATAACATACTTTACTCCAAGGCACAATCTTCTTTTCTACATCTACTTGCATTTTTTACTCCTGAACTATAAGTTTCAAAAATGATGGGCAGTAAGTTACTTATGCATGCTAAGGATGTGCAAAGAATACCGACCAACGTGATATTTACTGGTTGCGAAGATATAACTAGTGGTGTACCACAGGGTTCTGTCCTCGAGCCCCAGCTATTTACAATCTATATTAGTGACATGGATACACGGAGAGAATGTAAAAGAGCCAAGTTTACAATCAACGCTCTATAAGTGGGAAAACAAGTTGCAATGAGTAAATAAGTTTTCAATTCTGGAAGGATAGGTTAGATGAATGACTCAAAATTTGGTGGATGGCATTTAACATGGACAAACGTAACAATATCCAAATTGTTCGGAGAAATGGAGAGAAAGTTCAAAATCTCTCAGATCTTAGGGAACTGGGTGCCCTCGTGCATAAATCAGGCAAAGTTAGTTTGCAAGTTTGCTCATTGTTCCACAGGGGCAGGCTGAGGGTAAGAGAGTTTGTTTCTGGACTTGATTTATTTATTTTTTCTGTGATTATTGGGTTTAAAATCGGAGTTTTCGACCCAAACCGGAAGTAGGCCCAGGAGAGTCCTGGGAAGGTTTTCGTGGGTTTAAAAGCAGGCCGCACTTTTGAGCGGGCAGCGTTGTAGCGGGCAGTGGAGTGAGCAGGCAGCAGACTGAGAGCTATAAGGGCTTTGGCTCACAGGGCTTCGGTGAAAGCAGGCGGAGGCAAGGAAGGTTGTTGTTTTTTTCCCAAAACTATAAAGGAAATGGCAGGTATGAGTGAGAGTCCAGTTCGCTGCATTCGGTGAGGGATGTGGGAGTTCCTGGAGACGACTTGCCTCCTGGAGGTCCATATCTGTGCCGTATGCATGGAACTACAACTCCTGAGGGACCCTGTAAGGGAGCTGGAGGTGCAGCTCGATTACCTCAGTTTAGTCAGGGAAAATGAGAAAATGATAGAGATAAGTTATAAGCAGGTAGTCACACCGGGGCCTCAGAACGAAGACAAGTGGGTCACAGTTAGGAAGGGTGAAGGTCATCAGGGTCATGCACCAGAAAGTACCCCAGTGGCAGTCTCCAATAGTAAGGGCTGGGCAACAGATGGGAGAGGGGAAGGGAGTGAGCAGTCATTGGAGGGATTCTCTGTGGTTCCCCTCCAAAATAGGTATATTGTTTTTGATTCTGTGGAGGGGGATGACCCTCCAGGGGTAAGCCACGAGGATCAGATCGCCTGCACCGAGACAGGCTCAGAGGCCCAGAAGGTAAAGAAGGGGATTAGGAGAGAAATAGTGGTGGGGAATACGATGGTTAGAGGCATGGACAGGCGGTTCTGTGGGCGTGATCGAGACTCCAGGATAGTAGTCTGCCTCCTGGTGCCGGGGTACTGGATGTCTCTGAGAGGGTAGGAAGCAGATTAAAAAGGGAAGGTAATCAAACAGATGTAAATGTACACATTTGTGGAAATGACGTAGGTAGAAAGAGCAGGGGGGTCATACGAGAGCAATTCGGAGAGATGGGTGCGAGGCTAAAAAAATAAGGCCTCTAGGGTAGCAATCTCTGGACTGCTCCCAGTGCCAGGTGCTAGTGAGGCTAGGAAAAGGGAGAGTGTACAATTGAACACGTGGCTAAAGGACTGGTGCAAGAGGCGGGTGGTGTGTGTGGGGGGGGGGGAGGTTCAAATTCATAGATCATTGGGAAGTCTTCATGAGAAGATGGCACCTGTACAGAGAGGATGGGTTACACCTTAACTGGAAGGGCACAAATATCCTGGCTGGGAGTTTTGCTAGAGTGTTTCGGCAGGGTTTAAACTAGTGTGGCAGGGGGTTGGGGATCAAAACTTTAGGTCAGTAAATACTGAGGCTGGGGTCGGGCTGCGGCTAGGGCAAGGCTAGATAAGAAGAAGAGGATTCTGGAGCAGGATGGCCTGAGTGGGCTAGGAGGTCTGGAGTGCATCTGCTTCAATGCGCGAAGTGTAACAGGTAAGAAAGAGGAACTTAGGGCCTTCATGCTTACGTGGAATTTGGATGTGGTTGCGGTGATGGAAACATGGTTAAAAGAAGGACAGGACTGGCAGCTGAATAGTCCGGGGTGTACGTGTTTTAGGCGAGACAGAGGAGGGGCTAAAAAGGTGGGGGAGTAGCGGTATTTGTTAAGGAGCATACATTACAGCGGTGTAGAGGGTGGACAATTTAGAGGGGTCATGTAATGAGTCGCTGTGGGTGGAGTTCAGAAACAGGAAAGGTGGAATCACTATGCTGGGCGTATACTATAGGCCACCCAACAGCCCACGGGAAGTGGAGGAACGGATATGTCAGGAGATTCTGGATATGTGTAGAAAAAATAGGGTTGTTGTAGTGGGAGACTTCAATTTCCCTGGTATGGACTGGAAAGTGCTTTGGGCTGGGCGTCTGGACGGGGAGGAATTTGTAAAATGCGTACTGGAAGGTTCTTTGGAACAGTATGTAGATCGCCCACCTAGAGAGGGATCTAGTTCTGGGAAATGAGCCCGGTCAGGTCGTCCAAGTTTCGGTGGGGGAACATGTGGCAAATAGTGACCACAACTCTGTTAACTTTAGGATAGTAATAGACAAGGACGAGTGTTGTCCTAAGGGTAGGATGCTAAATTGGGGGAAGGCGAACTATAGCCGGGATTAGGCAGGAATTGATGGCCGTTGATTGGGAGAGGATGTTCGGGGGTAAGTGCACGTCTGGCATGTGGAAGTCTTTTAAGGAACAGTTGATAAGGCTGCAGGACAGGCATGTGCCTGTAAAAAGGAAGGATAGGAAAGGTAGGATTAGAGAGCCGTGGATAACCAGGGAAATTGAGGATCTGATCACAAAGAAAAGAGAGGCGTACGTTAGGTCCAGGCAACTGAAAACAGATGGAGCTCTGTAGGAATACAGAGAGAGTAGGAAAGAACTCAGATGGGGAGTTAGAAGGGCAAAAAGAGTTCACAAAATGTTCTTGGCAGATAGGATTAAGGAGAATCCTAAGGCATTTTATTCATATGTTAGGAACAAAAGAGTTGTCAGGGAAAAAGTCGGACGTCTCAGGGACAAAGGAGGGGAATTATGCTTAGAACCCAAGGGAATAGCGGAGATCGTAAATGAATACTTTGCATCGGTATTCACAAAGGAAAGGGACTTGTTGATTGGGGTGTCTCAGAGGGAGGTGTTGACCCGTTGGAGAGAATCTCCATTACAAGGGAGAAAGTGTGAGGTGTTTTAGGTAACATTAAAACTGACAAATCCCCAGGGCCTGATGGCATCTATCCGAGACTTCTCAGGGAGACAAGAGATGTAATTGCTGGGCCTCTAACGGAAATGTTTGTCTCTTCATTGGACATAGGTGGGGTCCCTGAGGATTGGAGGATAGCAAATGTGGTACCGTTATTTAAGAAGGCTAGCAGGGATACTCCGGGTAATAATAGGTCTGTGAGCTTGATGTCCGTGGTAGGGATGTTGTTGGAGAGGATTCTTAGACCCAGGATGTATGCGCATTTAGAACGGAACAATCTCATTAGTGACATACAGCATGGTTTTGCAAGAGGGAGGTCGTGCCTTACAAATTTGGTGGAGTTTTTTGAGGAAGTGACAAAAATGGTTGACGAAAGAAGGGCCGTGGATGTCGTCTATATGGATTTCAGTAAGGCATTTGACAAAGTCTCTCATGGCAGGTTGGTTAAGAAGGTTAAGGCTCATGGGATACAAGGAATGGTGGCTAGATGGGTAGAAAATTGGCTTGGCCACAGGAGACAGAGGGTAACAGTCGAAGGGTCTTTTTCCGGCTGGAGGCCTGTGACCAGTGGTGTTCTGCAGGGCACTATACTGGGACCTCTGCTATTTGTGATATATATAAATCATTTGGAAAAAGGTGTAACTGGTGTTATCAGCAAGTTTGCGGATGACACGGAGCTGGCTGGACTTGCGGATAGTCATGAACATTGTCGGACAATACAGCAGGATATAGATAGGCTGGAAAATTGGGCGGAGAAATGGCAGATGGAATTTAATCCAGAACAATGCGAAGTGATGCATTTTGGAAGAACTAATGTAGTGGGGTGTAATACTATAAATGGCAGAGCCATCAAGAATATAGAAACACAGAGGGACCAAGGTGTGCAAGTCCACAAATCCTTGAAGGTGGCAGCACAGGTGGAGAAGGTGGTGAAGAAGGCATATGGTATTATTGCCTTTATAGAACGGGGTAGAGGGTATAAAAGCTGGAGTCTGATGTTGCAGCCACGTTGGCTAGGCCACATTTGGAGTACTGCGTCCAGTTCTGGTCACCGCACTACCAGAAATACATGGAGGCTTTCGAGAGAGTGCAGAGAAGGTTTACGAGGATGTTTGGAGTACTGCGTCCAGTTCTGGTCACCGCACTACCAGAAAGACATGCAGAGAAGGTTTACGTGGATGTTGCCTGGGATGGAGGGTCTTAGCTATGAGGAGAGATTGGGTAAACTGGGCTTCTTCTCCCTGGAAAGATGGAGAATGAGGGGAGACCTGATAGAGGTGTACAAAATTATGAAGGGTATAGATAGCGTGAACAGTGGGAAGCTTTTTCCCAGGTCGGAGGTGACGATCACGAGAGGTCACTGGCTCAAGGTGAGAGGGGCGAGGTATAACTCAGATATCAGAGCCTGGAGTGCGCTGCCAAGTAGGGTGGTGGAGGGAGACACGCTGGCATCGTTTAAGACTTAACTTGATAATCACATGAGCAGTCTGGGGAAGGAGGGATACAAACGAATGGTACAGTTGGACCAATGAGCAGCACAGGCTTGGAGGGCCGAAGGGCCTGTTTCCTGTGCTGTACTGTTCTTTGTTCAAGTGTAGCATGTAAAATGGGAAAAATTGAATTTCCCAGTGGAATATAATATAAAAGTGAGAAAATGCGATTGCAAGTTCATAGGACATTGGTGCGATTGCATCTGGCGTACTGGGCACAACTTTATTCCCCTCACTTGAGGCAGGATGTGCGTGCATTTGCGGCGCTTCAGAATAGGTTGACTCGATTGATTACTGCAATGACGGACTTCACTTATGACGAGTGGTTGAGAAGTTTAAACTTTTACTTGTTGGTGTTCTGAAGATTGAGAAGAGATCTAATTGAGATGTATAAAATGCTAAAGGAGTTTGAAATGATCGGTGTGGAGCAGACTTTTCCCCTGGCTGGAAATTTCAGAACGTGAAATCATAGTTTTAGTCGAACGGGTGACAGCTTTAAAACAGAAATAAGGAGGAATTACTTCATTAAACCGGTCGTGAATTCGTGGAATTCTCCTCCCCAGAGTGCAAAGGACGCCGGAATTCGAAATAATTTTAAGAAGGAAATAGACAGATTTTTCCTCAGTGGCGACATGACGATTTATGGAAAGTGCACAGGAAGGTAGAGATGAGACCACAATGAGATCAACTGTGATCGCATTGAATGGCAGAGCAGGCTCAAGGGACTGAATTGCCTCGTCCTGCTCCTAGTTCAAATATTCTGAAGTTCAATGCTGCTGATTTTCAGCAGCCCGCTTGTGTCCATACTGTGCCTTTCGGAAATGTATCTGTTTCATTTCTCTTGTGAAGGAGAGGTTAAAATTCAGCTTTGTGCAAATCTGTCTGCTCCAGGCAGGACATATGCTGAGAATGCAGAAGTACAGTTGCTCCTTGCTATTCTGCTGTTTCTCTTAATCTGAGTTAATGGAGTTATGCTTTTTTTTTTGGTATCCCTTGGTGTTTCAGAGTAGGGTTTAATTTGTTTGATTTACACGAGTGCACCATTTGCACTCAGCCATGATAATGATATTACCATCGCTGAATCGCCCAATGCCAAGATCTTGGGCGTTACTATTGAACGAGAATGTGAACTGAGAAGGCCACATAAATATTGCAACTACAAAAACTAGTCAGATAACCGGGGTCCTCGGTGACTAGCTCACAACCTGAGCGCCCCCCGCCCTCTCCCGAACCGCCCCCCCCACCGCCCCACCCCCCCACACCCCCCGCCAGCAACTCAAAATGCTGCCCAGAACCTGTCGTAGTCCGATGGGATACTTTCCATTTGCGTGGATGAGCGCAACTCGGACACCTCTCAAGAAGCTTGAAAATATCTAGGAAGAAGCTTGACTGGCATATCTTCCACAATTATTTTCCCCTTTAATGCAGAAATATATCAGCAACACGATGCACTTCAAAAACTCATCTTTGTTCCTTTGATAGCACCTTCCAGACCCACAACCTTTATTGTGCAGAAGGGGGATTGCAGCAGACAACTGGGAACACTATCACCTTGAATTATCACATCGCTCCACACAGCAACCTTATTTCGAAACAAATCGCTGTTCTTTCATTGTCGTTGGATCAAAATCATGGTAATTCCTCTGTACCAGCACCGTAGTTGCACCTACATCACATGGAGTGGAGAAGTTCCAGAAGGCAGTCCACCACCATCTTTTCAACTAAGAATGGGAAAGGAATGTTGGTCATGTCCCACGAATGAAGGAAATTAATTTATTTGCTTCACAGACACATTATTTCATAATGATCAATATGGCATTTTCTGTAACATTTGTTTTCCGGGACATATCTCATATATTCTGAAAGCTTCATTAATTTAAAATAGTCAATACGAGTATGATTCATATTGGACTCGAAATGGCAACTCGCTTTCCCTCTCCAAAGATGGTGCCATACCTGATATGTTCATCGTCACTTTCTGCTAATATATTCTATCTTGATGGTCAACTGCGATCTCTTGCTTTCAATATTTCATCTCTTTGCTCCCTTCATGCGTTTAGAAAATTGAACCATAGGCATGGAGGAAGCAATTTATTGTCCAAGATGTTTCCTCCAAACTGTTTTTTTAAGAGGAAAACCTGAATGAGCAGGAAGAAAGAACTTCGGAGCCAGTATATTTTTGTTGGCACTTCAAGCCTGTTGCACTCTTCAATTGGGCCATTACTGATGTCGTTATAGTCTCAGCTTCACCTCCGTTAATCAATCGAAACCTGCATGTCCACTCAAGCACCATCTACGCCCCACCAGCCCTCCCCTCACCCGCCACCACCCCCCCTCCCCCCCACCGTCATCCCACATCCCCAAGCCGGCCAACATCAAATATCCTGTTTCTGTAGAATATAATATCCCAGATTGTACTAACAAATTATATGAATGAATAGAAATTCTATTGCATCTTTAACCTTTCTACACTGGTTTTACACTTGGCCATTTACATTTTGGTGATGTCCATAATCTTTCATCCACAATGCATCACTTCTCACATTGCAATGCTAATGTTACCTTGCCAATGTGCCCGTCCATTTTATAAGGCTATCTGTATTCTCCAGAGGTTTGTTACCGTTCTCCACCTGATCTACTACATTCCTGATTTGTGTCTCATCCGCAAACATTGAAGTTATGGTTTGCATATGAAAACATAGTTACTTAAGTACCATTAATTAATTTATGGAATGTATGAACCACTGGATGGGCCATGATTATTTGCACTTCTCTAATTGCCCTCCAGCAGATGGTCTTTTTTTTTTGCTTTGCTAAACCGCTGCATTCCATGGGGTGTAATTGCACACACTGCGCTGATAGGATGGGAGTGCCAGGATGTTGGCGCAATGACAACAAAGGACCAGCGACATATCTCAAAGCCAGTTTGACTAGGGTCTGGAGCGAACATAAAATAGATCCTCTTCCCTATTTTTTGTTGCCATTGTCCTTAACGATTGTTGCGGTTGTGGATTTGGAAGGTGCTGCCTGGGGAAACTGCAGTGCACTTATTTAAATGTACGTAAACTCGCACCCCGTCTGAATAACCATCGGTGACAATTTATCTCTGCTTTCTCTCTCTTATCCACTATTTTATCCATACTTTAACTGTATATTTTATCCATTGTAACATGTCCATAACGACTCATTTAAATTACATTTATTTCACACGTTGTTAAAGTCGTTCCACGAAACTTCAAAAGCACTCGCCTCAACAACACTCTCCATAACTACAAATGTTTCCTTTCGATTTGTGCGATGCTATTTAACATTAGCATATCTGTGCCACCTGCCATTTATACACTCGTTTATCTAAATAACATATTTTTAAATGCAGGATTCTGTCCTTTCGAGATTTCGTCATGGTTAACATTATCCTGAATGTCAGATTATTTATCACTATCACATGTTTTATACAGAACCGAAAATTTACGACCTTCCTATCCTATGGCTTCACTTGTTCACCCAAAGAGGATTTAATGATTGATGTTATTGCACTCGCTCTTTCCAACATTCCTGACCTCACCAACTCTTATGATCCCATCCCGATATCTAATTTATTGCGAGGCAATTCACTTTGGATCGAAAGGGGTTTCATCACAACTGGCCTGGTCCCTTTACTCCTTTACTGCTCTCAGATCTGGTACACTTTTCATCCCCAATCCTGTCTAATATGACCTGCAGGGTATCGTTGTCAAACTGTTTGTTCACTGATTGCAATTAATGTCATTCCCCATCGCTTCTAATTGTGTTAACTGAGGGGTATGCTCTTCTATTGATAGGGAATTGCTTTCAACGTGTTGTCCCATCGGGCCAGCGGGAGCGCCATATCTGACACTAACGGAGATCAGCCAATACCGAAATTTGAAGGGGAAAGATTCGGAACTGAGAACAATAGATCCGAATCTTAAAGCAATGGGTCAGAATCTAAGCACATTAGATTGTAATGTACCTGCAATGGGACAGAATTTAAGCATAATGTATTGGAATGTTGCTACAATGAATCAGAATCTGAGAACTGTAGTTTCGAATGTTGCAACAATTGGCAGGAGTATATCATATTTTGTCCAAATGCTTTCTATCGATAATTGGCGGATAACATTAGCTGATCGGATCCTCTATGCAATTTCCATTGTTCAATGCTTCTACTATCCAATCCTCGCTATTTTTGGTGTGCCTGCTAAGTCTCTCTATAGTTCTTTCGTGTTATAAAACAGGTTTATCTGTACTTTTGCTCTTCTCGTTTACTCCATTTGCAGCTGTTGTTTCTTAATTTGAAACCCTGTATCCAGCTATTAACTGCACAAACCACTGTGAACGGTTCTGGTGTTTTCCGTAATTATCTGTCTCTTCTTTTCTTCTGGTGGGCTGCTGAAAGTTTTATGCCTTCAGTTGTTATGTCTGTAATCCACTTTTGATTTTATTACATTCCTAGTTATTCCAGTATGGAAAACATGGAGAGACTTTACATCAGTTCCGGTCACACAAACTGTTCTCTATTTATTGACTTCAATTGCTGCATTTTACCAATATCTGAGACTCCTGCAGATACATCACAACTGGACTGGTCCCTTTACTCCTTTACTGCCCTCAGATCTGGTACACTTTTCATCCCCAATCTTGTCTAATATGACCTGTAGGGTATCGTTGTCTGGATTCAATCATCTACAGTATCAACTGTGCCTTTGATAATTCCAGACAAAACAATGACAAAATAATGGAAAAATGCGTTTCTTTTCGGTCGCCTGTCGTCTTCTGTGGTTTGCCACAGTCATATGACTCCTAACCATGCGACAGCTGATGTCATGTGCGAAGCAATTTTACACCCCACATGCAGCACTAATTCTCAGTTCTAATGCTGCAGGCGCAAATCTAATCCAAATGACTGTTTTATATGTACGTACTCACAGCAAATTCTGTTCAACCATCAACCTTGTGCTCACGAGCCGACATCTCTAGGAATTCCGTAATATTGTTTATCTCAATCATGTGATTAAATTCGTCAATGTTTTTGTCCCGCTGATTGCCTCATGACCTCCATTTCCAATCAGCCGACAACTTAATTATAGAACATAGAACATTACAGCGCAGTACAGGCCCTTCGGCCCTCGATGTTGCACCGACCAACTTAATTATAGTTGTTCTTAATTATATTCAAATAAAATCAGCCCCCTACACTGGCCACCGCAAATCATCCCTGCACCACCGCCCCCCCCCCCCCCCCCCCACCCCCCGCCTCCCCCACCCACATCTCTCGGAAACGGGTTTTCACATTTACGGCCCCCTCCCACCACTTTTACTGTTGCATTGAAAATCTGAATCCACAAGTTGTGTGAACTGCACTGCCGGTTCCTTCCATTTGCCCTGTTGAGCTCTCCATTAAGGGCAGATATCATCTTCTGCATGGGTTGATACTGTCAGGCTGGACGCAACTGTAACACTGCCAAGCCTTTCAACTGATCTAGGAACATCTGAATTTTCATATTCGTACTCTTCTGTTTGATGGTGTTGTGCGACATCACGTCTCCAATTGCTCACGTAATTAACTCTCAGATCCCTGCTAATTTTCATAAATTAGGACCAGGTATAATCTCTCAATTGATGTGGTTTTGGTTTACTGCATATCTCACTTGGAATTTGGACCCATAGATGCACTGGTGCTGGCGTGACAGACCTCAGAAAATATGAAATCATTTGGGTTCCTTTGGTGACACACAATTTAAGATGCGGCATCCAATGAGGGGGGTCAGAGGACTTGGTCACCCAAATATGAACAAAGATATCGGTTCTTTGGTTACAGTGCATCTGAGTGTGTATCACGATCAACAAGATAGAGCATAGGCTGCAAAGAGTAGAAGCTATGAAAGGAAGGAGTAGGAAGTGAGTCTCCACCCAATGCATCCACCGGAACCCAAGAAAACTTTGAAACCTAAATCTAACCCAAGAACAGATTGCGAGGTGGATAATTCAATAAGAAGGTGCTCAGGAAGCTGTTTCACCTCCTTCAACACGACCTGAAATCTCACACCACGGTGTCGAGGATACTGTCAGTTGTTGTCACAATTTATATGTACTTCAATGATTCTGGAACTTCCAGTCAGGATCAGGTGATATAGACATTATCTCCCAATATGCTCTTCATCAATGTATACATGATCTGACAAAAACAATGGAGAAATCGAGAGCTGAATACATTGTTTTCATTCAGCAAGAGTGAATCAGGGTGATAGACATCATGGTTTTCCAAGAATAATGGGATGAGTAATAGTGTATGTGGCTCTGCCGAGTCCATATGTTAATGGCGAGCAAAAGAACTGAAAGAACACTCACCCCATTAAAATGCAGTTGGCATTGGAGCATGCACAGTATATTATATTCGTGAATGTTCATTACGCCGGAAACAGGCATGGTACAGTCATTCTCAAAACGTTAGTCTTTCCCACCATCTGACAACATCAGCAGATAACCAGAAGATGGCTTCCTGGAGGTGAAGGTTGTCCCGTCAATACACGGTTCAAATGCCCCACGCTTCCCCACTCCCCAACGCCAGCTCACCACGTGAAAATAGTACATGTTTATCTCTAGCAATGGCGGCACTATGAACTTCATAGTTCAGATCATCGATGTGATGGAACAAGGCTTTTGATTCTTGACCCCATCAGATTGTGCCCTGTCGTAAATGCTGGGAAAGGATGTACTTGTTTATGTTGACCGGCTGCATCTTTCACATAATCAGCATAATCAGAACAGGGACACTATCACTCAAAATCCCGAGAACTATTCTGCAGAAGGAGGAGAATGTAGCGACAATGTTTCCTGAACACATTCGACACAGACAAGCTATCCGAGAAATACATAATATGATCGCGTTTCCCATCAGCCAACTTCCCTCCCGCACAATTAGACCTCCATTCTCCAATGTTACATCCATTTGAAACGCCGCACCAAAGATTAACCTTGGGAAACATTTTGCAAAAAAAAAAATCTGATGCAAAAACCTAGTCTTTAATATGTATGTTCAAAAGCCATGAAATTTTACACATTAACCTGAACTATTTATCTCTTTGCATGCCCTTGGTGGCTGTCTTGAGGGTTTCGTAAAACTTGCCTCATACTCCTATCCACTGCTTCCCCAGTTACTGCAGCAAGTGTGGAGGAAAGTACAAAATTACAATTGGGGGAAATGACGCTTGCAGGGACGCGCTCGAGGTGTTCAGAATATCTGACCTCCAGGGCTGAATTCAAAGGGCAGACAACATTTTGTCAGACCCAGTAATCAGCAACAGCCCTGCGGCAATGTGCACCCTGCAGTCAGTCAGAAAGCAGAGAGAATATTGGAACAATGTAGAATAGAAATGACCCAGGTACTTATAGACCGGTTAGTCTTACTTCGGTGGTTGGTAACTTGATGGAAAAGGTCCTTAGGGATGGGATTTACGACCATTTAGAAAGATGTGGATTAATCCGGGTTACTCAGCACGGATTCATGAAGGGCAAGTCGTGCCTCACAAATTTGGTTGATTTTTTTGAGGAGGTAACTAAGTGTGTTGATGAAGGTAGGGCAGTTGATGCCACATACATGGATTTTAGTAAGGCGTTTGACAAGGTCCCCCATGGTCGGCTTATGATGAGAGTAAGGAGGTGCGGGATAGAGGGAAAGTTTGGATAGGTATTTGGCTATCTGATCGAAGACAGAGGGTGGTGCTGGATGGGAAATATTCGGACTGGAGGCAGATTGCTAGCGGAGTGCCGCAGGGATCAGTGCTTGGTCCTCTGCTCTTTGTGATTTTTATTAATGACGTAGAGGAGGGGCTGAACGGTGGATCAGTAAATTTGCTGATTACACCAAGATTGGTGGAGTAGTGGATGAGATGGAGGGCTGTTGTAGGCTGCAAGGAGGCATAGATAGGATGCAAAGCTGGGCTGAAAAATGCCAAATGGTGTTTAACCCTGATAAATGTGAGGTGATTCATTTTGGTAGGACTAATTTAAATGTGGATTACAGGGTCAAAGGTAGGGTTCTGAAGACTGTGGAGGAACAGAGAGATCTTGCGGTCCATATCCACAGATCTCTAAAGGTTGCCACTCAAGTTGGTAGAGCTGTGAAGAAGGCCTATAGTGTGTTAGTTTTTATTAACAGGGGGTTGGAGTTTAAGAGCCGTGGGGTTATGCTGCAACTGTACAGGACCTTGGTGAGACCACATTTGGAATATTGTGTGCAGTTCTGGTCATCTCACTATAAGAAGGATTTGGAAGCGTTGGAAAGACTGCAGAGGACATTTAGCCGGATGCTGCCTGGTTTGGAGGGTAGGTCGTATGAGGAAAGGTTGGGGGAGCTAGGGCTGTTCTCTCTGGAGCAGAGGAGGCTGAGGGGAGACTTAATAGAGGTTTATAAAATGATGAAGGGGATAGATAGAGTGAATGTTCAAAGACTATTTCCTCGGGTGGATGGAGCCATTACAAGGGGACATAACTACAGGGTTCGTGGTGGGAGATATATGAAGGATATCAGAGGTAGGTTCTTTACGCAGAGAGTGGTTTGGGTGTGGAATGGACTGCCTGAAGTGATAGTGGAGTCAGACACTTTAGGAACATTTAAGCGGTTATTGGATAGGCACATGGAGCACACCAGGATGATAGGGAGTGGGATAGCTTGATCTTGGTTTCAGATAATGCTCGGCACAACACCTTGGGCCGAATGGCCTGTTCTGTGCTGTACTGTTCTATGTTCTAACGTGTGCCAAGTAGTCAACGGAAAGCAGAAACAGCCGAGATGCAGAGTGCATCTTAGGACCGGAATGCAGAGACAGACCTTCGATAACGTTTATCATGTAGTGGGGCTCTGATATCAGAGGCCGTCCTGGGGCAAAGCCCATCATCTATTTTTGGGAAGCAAACACATGCACACATTATTAGGTGCACAACGTGTAATCAAGGCAAAACACAATACTGATATTTTGTCATATGCAGCGTGGAGTCGGTGCCACAAAGTAAAGTTAGTTCTGAGACAATGCAATGCTGGTAGTTCGGCAAGGAAAATAAAAGTTTTGAGGTCATGAAAAACACACAGTCTGCCTCAGATACAGTCGCAGTTCTGGTGAAGTGTACACCATATAGTCAGAGCCAGAAGTCTTGGGGCAATGCTAACCATAAAATCTGAGCGCGAAATCATTTACACACATGGGACAATGCTCAACCTAAGTATCTGGCCAGAAACCCGACAGTCCGTGTTCACCGTTTATCACATGGCAACAGAACGACAGTAGCTTCGTCTGTGAGCGGTTTGCAGCTGCTGATTTGATCCAGGAAGCATATACTTTCGGGATCAGTGCACAGCATATAGTCTGGGTCGGAAAGCAGAGACAGTTCTGGTGAAATGCACGCCATGCAGCTAAGGGTATACAGTAGAAAAGGTCCTGGGGAGATGCGTGCCAGGTGCTTGAGTTTTTAAGACAAACACAGTTCGGCACCTTGTCGACTCAAGAAAGCACAAGTGGTCCTAAGGCAGTGTGCACCATTTAGTTGGAGCAAGAAATCTGTGGCAACATCCGGAAGAGTGCACTATGTCGTAGGAGTCAGAACTTAGACAGTGTCCTGGGACAATGCACAACATATAGTCGGGGCCAGAAAGCCGGAATAGCCCTGGGGCAATGTGCATCATCACCAGGGCACTGACACATTCTTGGGGCAAAGCGCCCTATGTAGTTGGAGTTAAAAAACAGAGACAATGCTGGACATTGTGGAATAAATAGCCTGGTGCAGAAACCATAGGCAGTCATAGGGCAGATCGAAAACAGTAGTCGTGGCGAGAAAGCAGTTCTGGATAGTATAGAGTCAAAGATAAGGACAGAGTATTTCCTGGCGCTGTACACAACAAATAGTCTGGGTCAAAACGCAGTAATTGTCCAGTTACAGTGAGTAACATGAAGTCAGAGATAAAATGCAGAGGCAGCCCCGGGCATCAAATGCCACGTACCCGTGCCCTGACAGCAAACATCCCTGGGTGCATGTGCGTCACGCAATTGAAGCCAGCAGTCAGATACTGTCCTTGCTCATTGTGCAAAACTTGTCAGACCTGAAATTAGATAGAATCCTGGGGCAGTGCACATTATGTCGTCGGGCCAGAAACGTGAGTCAGCCTTGATGGAGGGCGCATCATGCTGTCAGAGCCTTAATCCACAGACAGTCTTTGGCCAATGTGCAACAGGCTTGGGGTCCCGACAGGAAAAATGGGAATTTTCACGATATAGTCGGAGACAAAAATAGCGGCAGACTGTGGCACTTGGGGACAGAAAGGAATAGCAGCCGTGGGACAGTGCACGCCATGTAGCCATAGTGCTGCAGCACTATACACCATATAATGGTGAATAGAAAACAGAGGCGGTCCTGCGGCAGTGTGCATCATGGACGTGGTGGTAGAAAGCAGAGTCAGTCCTGCGGCAGTGTGCATAGTGTAATGGGGACCCAAAAACAGCAACAGTTGGAGGGCGCAACATGTGCTCGGCACAAGAACGATGACACAGTCATGGTGCAGGGCACACTCAGTAGCCTGGGCTGGAGAGCAGAGATAGCCCTACAGCAGCGTGCATCATGCACTTCCAGCTGGAATGCAAAGACAGTTCTGGTGCAGCACAGAGTCTGGAGTGGAAAGCAGAGTCAGGCCTGGTGCAGGGTGCACCATGTTGTGTGGGCAAGAAAGATTATACATTTCCAGGCACTGTGCATTATATAGTCGTGGCGAAAAATACTGACAGTTTTACGGCAGTGAACATCGTGCAATTGGGGCAAGGGATAAGAGAAAGAATGTGGGAATGCATTTGGGAGCTCAAGTTGCTAATCAAAACGACCATGGACATTGGACATCAGCAGAAAGTGGTCCGGGTTTTCGCCCGGAGAGTAGGGTGGGAAATATCGAATATCTATTCAAATTTCCCGCTATTCGAGTAGATGTGCAGGACTGCCGACGTTTCCTTCGTCATGGCCTCATTATAAAGAAGAGTTCAAGAAGAACCCGTACCAGTTGCACAGGGGAGCAGCCTTGCTCTGAGGATAAATGACGGGTGGAGCTAGATAGTCACCCAGAATCCAAGGTGGGGAGACTGTTACCCTGGCAGTATTTGGCACGATGTATATGACAGAATTTTTGCATGTCATGTTTTCTCGCCATCCCAATAACGTTTTCATTCCAGCAGACATTTCACGCTGCTTAGAAGGAAAAACATGAATTTCTTTATGTTAACGTCGTCAAGGAGTTTAAGGAGAGAGCATGATATGATCGTCCTCGGGGTGGACAATAAATGCTGGCCAGCCAACGACTCCCACATCCATCGAATGAATAAAATAAATATTATGGCATTGAGTTAGAGGATCAGCGATGTTTATACTCAATGGTGGAGCAGGTTGGAAGGGACAGATGACCAACTCCTGTTCCCAGTTCCTATTTCTTTTGCTGATTGTAAATTTCAACGAACGTTTGTTGACTGGCCCCTCTCCCGGGAGAAAGTCCCACCTTTGACAATTAGTGGTCAATCAGACTTCAATGCAGCTCTCCAGCCCCTACAATTCCAAACGTTGCAATGAACAGGAATATCACAGCATGCATTCGCAAAAGCCGAGCTCCTGGGATTCCATGAATAGGTAAGCTTTAGTTGTCTCAAGGTGGGAAAAGTAGAGGGGCGAGAGAAGGTGATCGTTTGGAATTGGGGGAGGCATCTTCTTTACCCGGATTCCTTCCTTATGATGTTCTGCTGTATGTTTAGGAGTCTGTATGTCCTCCACTGTTCGTGTCCAGTGCGGGCGGAATGAAATCCAACTATTCTGATTCAACAGGCCTGATGATCTGAATACACAGGTCCAGAGGACAAAAGGAGCTGAAACAAACTAAGCGCTCTGTCAAACAATTATTTCATTAAAAATGACCATATCCGATCATTAGCCGTAACTATATTCCGCATAATTAATAAAATCCCCGAGAGACCAATGATTTATCTTTCCCAACGTTAGAAGTGTTCAACGATCGATTATTCATCACCCTGTGGGGTGGAGAATTCAAAGATACACAACCAATCGAATGAATACATTTCTCCTCTTCTCTGTCCAATTTGATTGGCTACTGACACTGAGTCTGTTCCTCCATGTCTTAAATTCATAATGAACGGAAATAATCCTGCAATGTCCAATCCATCAAGCCTCTCCCGAATTTTGTATCATTCATTGAGATCACCTCATCTTCAATGTACTCAATTTCGCCTCATAGGACAAATCACTCATCCAAAGGATCAATTTAGTGAACATTCACTGTAGTGCTTACAATGTAAGAATATTCTCTCTTAAATGAGGAGACCAAAAACTTGAAGAACAGTGGTAAAATAGGCTTTTGTCAAAACTTGAAACTCAAAGGATGAAAAAAATATTTATCCTCCTCATAATGAATGGACTCTGCTACGTTCACGCCATATTCCCGTAGAACCTATTGGAAGAATGAAGGGCGTTGTCAATAACCGGACTGTTTGTGTGTGACCAATAGAAACCCAACACCCCGCTCACAAGGAGAGACAAACGGTTTATGATCAAAGGGGAAAAAAATCACTTTACAACTGATAGAAAGAAAATGATTGAAACAATCTATATCTGAAATTTTCTAAATGTCCGGAATTTAGTTAATTGATGAAAGCATGACCTTGAGGTAACAAATCCCTCTCCAGCAAATAAGAATGTCGGGATGTCAGCTCAGTCGCTGAAGGGACCAAATATGTCTTACCTGCTGTTTCGTGTCTTCAAAAAAAAGGCTGAACCACAGTCTGTACAGGAATCCAGAAATCTATCTGCTCAATGTGCCTTCAAGAAAAGAGGGTAGCATCCTTCAGGCATTCAATGACTGTAAACATGATGCTATGGAGTATCGAATTGACCCGTTTCTGTTCCACAATTCTAAAAATCCAAAAGCATGTTCTTTTTTTCAAATCGTATTTTCTTAAGTGCATTTGTAGCTGAAGCGGAATGCATTCAGATGTCTGTTGTGGATGTCGGCAGTTCTCAGTTGTAAAGGAGGACTAACATGTGAATGAAACTCCAAAATGTGTCCCCAGTCTAATTCATAATTTAATGTTTATTTCCCTTCCTCACAGCTAATGTATTGACGATTGTGATACTATTGCGAGGAAAATGTGGGCTCTTCAAATGTGCCATTCGTTACCTGGTGTCCATGGCAGTGGCAGAACTACTGGTCATTATCTTCGACTTGATATTGAGGGACATTCCAATTGTTTTTAATGACATTTTTTATTTCATGCGACCCAGCCGTATATGCAATACCCTTGCCATCCTGCTTTATGCAGCCACTGACTGTTCTGTCTGGTTCACCATCGCTTTCACCTTTGATCGATTTGTGGCAATTTGCTGTCCGAAGTTGAAACAGAAATATTGCACTGAGGAAAAGGCAGCTTTGGTACTCGGGACCGTGGCTGTGTTAAGCTTCTGAATTAACATTTTTTGGTATTTCATGTTAGAAGGTGGATATTGGCTGACCAACGTCCCCTGGTTTTGTAAATACACAATGTTTATTCTATATTCTCAGATGTGGGTTACAATCGAGTTCCTATACCACATTTTAAACCCATGTGTCCCACTTGGCCCGATTCTGCTGCCCAATATTTTCACCATCAGTCAGATTGTACTGACCAGCAGAGCTCATAGGAGACTCCAGGCTCACAGCAATGGTGAAAGTCGCAGAGACCCAGAAATGAAGAGTCGAAAGAAATCAACAATGTTGCTCTTTGTTATCTCAGCCAATTTCATCCTGTTATGGTCAACGTTAATGGTTTGTTTCATATGGAGACGGATGTACTTTTGGGGGTATCAATCTTTTTGGATAGATGTTGTTTTGGATTTCGGCGTCATGCTTCATGTCCTGAGTTGCTTTACCAACACTATTATTTATGGCGTGACTCAGACTACTTTCCGAAAGCAGCTGAAGAATATGTTGAACTACCCCTTTGCACCAATTACCCAATTGCTTCTGTGATAAAAAAAATACCGAGACACTGGGAGTCAAAGGAATATTAGAGCTTTATTCACATATCCAACAGACATTCGACCCTTTTCTGAGGAAAATAATTAATCTTTCATCTTCTGCCCCATTTGTACCAAAACGCATGCCGTGACAACTGTCCCTCCCATTCACCACACCTATGGTCCATCGTCCAATTTCCTCACTCTGATTCCACAGCAATCTAAAATCCCATTGTCCACTATCTCTCCTTCCCGTCGGATTATTAGAAAGCCCATCATCCCTGCTTTCTCAAGCAGAATAGAATGACAACCTGGACTACATTTATGGAAGTGCTGCAATTTCTGAACAAAAGTGTTCAGAAAGCTGAAAGCGACATTGGTGGAGTGGTTGACAATGGAAATATACGAGGGACCATTGCGGAGGTGAACAGAGAGCCTGAAGGGTTATAGGAGTGAAGTAGGGTGAAAAGTATACACAGTTGGCTGGTTCTTCAAGGTAGTTACAGAGATAGGAAGGATCGCAACGGCTAATGGAATTTAAAGAAAAGAGGGCTTTTTAACGCTGAAGCAGTTTGCAGAGATAGGGAGAGATGAAGGAAATGCGGTGGGTTACGGAGTTAGCAAGTATTATGCGGCGTAGAGGAGATTTAATACAAACAAGTGTGAGGTTATCCATTTCAGATCAAAAAAGGATTCATGAGGGCATTTTTAGAACGCACAACTTTAAATGTAGTGGATGTCCAACGAGATTTGGAAGGTCAGGTACACAGCTCATTAAAGCGCCACGAACAGGTGCAGAAAAGAACCAGGAAAGCGAAAGAAAAGCTGGTCTTCGTATCTAAAGGGCTGGAGTATAGGGATGCAATATTATGCTGCAGTTGTACAAAACCGTAGTTAGACCCCACTTAGAATATTGTGAGCTGCTATGGGCACCACATCTTAGGAAGGATTTTATTTCAGTTAATATATTAATGTTGCAAGTAGGCTTACAATAACACTACAATGAACTGACTGTCAAAATCCCCAAGTCACCACTGTTTGGCTCCTGTTCAGGTAGCTGAGGGAGAATTTAGCATGGGCAATGCACCGAACCAGCATATTTTTGGTCTGAGGGGGAGGAAACCGGAGCACCTGCACCAAACCCTTGCAGACACAGGGGGGAAATGCAAACTCAACATAGACTATTACCCACGGCCCAGAATCAAACACGGGTCATGGTGCTGTCAGGCAGCAGCAGTAATCACTGTGCCACACTTAAGGGAGTTCAATCAGGATTGCAAGAATGATACTTGGACTTCACCGGTTAAGAGGCGAGATTTGACAAAGTAGGCCATTATTCTCTCAAATTCAAATGGTTGATGTGTGAAATCTACAAAAGAGTTAAGGACAGGGTAGATAAGGGTAAACTGTTTGCATTTGTTGAGGGCTGTAGAATCAGGGGCTACAATTTGAAATTCAGGGCCAGGCCGTTCAGGAGTCATGTTAGAAAATACTTCTAGACGCAGAGAGTGGTGGACGTTTGGATCTCCCTTTCTCAAATGGTGTTTGCTGCTTGTTCAATTGTTAGATTAAGTCTGAGATCGTTTTTTTTTATTGAGCAGGGCTGCCAAGGGACATGGGCCTATGGTGTCCTCCGCCATTAAATAAGATCATGGCTGCTCTGTGGCCTATCTCCATGTAGCTGCCTATGGCACGAGGGGCTGAATTGGCCTGTTCCTACTCCAGGTTCCGACGTTCCAAAGATAGGGAGGAGCTGCAGGACTGGGGAAGTTTCAAGAGACAGGAAGGAGCGAAGACCTGGAGAATATTGAAAGCATATATAAGTGTATTTAATTGCAGATGTCACTGGCTGAAAACAATACAGCTCAGAGAGTGAAGGGGATGCTGTTAAATGGAACCAGCATCTGTAACGTTTCGAGTGCAATGACCCTCTGTCAAAGCTTTGTTAAGAACTTTGACAAAGATTCATCTGGACTCGAAACGTCAGCTCTTGTCTTTCCTTACAGATACTGCCAGACCTGCTGAGATTTTCCAGCGTTTTCTCTTCTGGTTTCAGATTCTGGCATCTGCAGTAGTTTGCTTTTATCCGTTTGTTAAATGGAACTCAGTGTAATTTTAGTCACAGAGTTCCATATAGTCGAGGTTATGGAGGATGAAAACGCGAGACTGCCTGTATTACGTTGGAGCAGTCGAGCCCAGATGTAACAATGGTATGGGCCACGGTTAGAACAGCCACTATACGAAACAGGGAGACAGTCAGGCGGCGTTATCGAGATGTAAAAGATGGCATTGCGAATATATGGTTCGAAGATCATTTCGGTGTCAGGTGTCATCCGTCTTCACCCTGGGAAACAAAGAAAACCAGAAACATTTTCCACGGAGAGGATGGAGTTGATGAACATCCACCAACTCAGGTAAATTGATCCCCTCCAAACAAGAACGTTTTCCTTCCCTCGATTTCTCTGATGTCTTCCCCGCCACGACTCCCAGCCGGCCCCCAAACCTCCCCGTATTTCTTTCCTGCCAATGGTGACCCTGGCTGGGCTTGTTCGGACATGATCTTAAAGACACCCAACAACAGTTTGCATCGTTGCGGACGGAGAAGGGAAGGGAGGAAAGGACAGCTCAAACAGGTGAATCGCTGCGTACACAGATTTAATAAATGTTGTCATAAGTTAGCAAATACACTGTTAAATTACACATTGTCAAAAGGTGATTTCCAGCTTCACAGCGTTTTCCTTTTTTAAAAACTCATTTAATTTATTGACAAGATGTGAGTAGCTGGAAATTCAACTGCAGGAAATGTAGGGGAGACTGTGTCTGCTGCTTTACTTCCTAAATTTCAGGCCTTTTTTTTTTCTCACTATCCTTCAGTATCCTTAACGTCCACTCTTCCGGATATCAACTCTTGTCCCGTGGTCATTGCTTTCTTGTCCGCTGATTCATGTGCTATTTTACTTCCTGGATCCGCATGCCACCTCTCGGCATTGTCCACTGCCCTTTGGTGTGTGTGACTCTGACTGCAGAGTAACTGCACGTCATCTGAAAGTTTCTCATTTGTTTGTCCCGCTGCTCATTGTTGTGTCGGATTGCTTCTGCTCCTTTGCATCCTGTCCTCGAATGCCTGCTCTTCCTCCTGACTTACTGTTCTACTCCGTATCAGATACCTGCTGCTAATTTTGTTCCAATCTCTGTCTCCCTGTTCCCTCTCACCCATCGTGAAAACATTTTTGATATTTCCTGCTTCTCCAGACCATTTATCTGTGGTCTTTTTGTGGTTTGTTCTTCCCACTTAACAGGAGATATTTGGGCTGCGACCTGTTCTTTTCTTTATTAATTTCATAATTGAAGTAAACGGATATTTCACCACGTTCTTCAACTGCTCTCTGAATTTGGACTGAGTCGCCACATAAATCAATGTGTTTGTACAGCAACTTAAATTCCGCAGCATATATAGAAACCCTACAATGCAGAAGGAGGCCATTCGGCCCATCGAGTCTGCACCGACCGCAATCCCACCCAGGCCCTACCCCCACATATTTACCCGCTAATCCCTCTAACCTACGCATCTCAGGGGCAATTTTAACCTGGCCAATCAACCTAACCCGCACATCTTTGGACTGTGGGAGGAAACCGGAGCACCCGGAGGAAACCCACGCAAACACGAGGAGAATGTGCAAACTCCACACAGACAGTGACCCAAGCCGGGAATCGAACTCGGGACCCTGGAGCTGTGAAGCAGCAGCGCTAACCACTGTGCCACCGTGCAACTTTTCCAAAGTTATGAGAAGAATAATCATCAAAGTGATCATGAACATGAAAAAACTATAATACATACACAATCCAGAGAAGTATGAAGCTGCCGGATATGGTGAATAGTAAAATGATAGACTTCCTTCTGCTCTCCATCTCTGGGTCACTGTGAATCTGTCCCATGTTCTGACCCCTCAGTCCTTTACGGATTCGACTAGCCACTAGAATATGTTTGACTGTCAGAGTGTTCAGCAACAGAATTAGAGCGAATGGGAACAATGGCGTTAAAACCATTTCAAAATATCGAAAGCAAATCCATCTAGGATCCTTGAAATAGCTCTGTTTATGATCAGAACGCCACGGTACATCGTCAATAATCCTTCTAGGTTTAAATCTAAAGTAGATGGGAATATTTTTTAACCAGAGCAAAGTGCCAGTTGTTCCGAGGACCACAGATGCAGTTTTCTCTGTGCAATATTTCGATTTTAGCTTCGGACAACAAATAGTGACAAATCGATCAAAAGTGAAAGTGACAGTGAACCAGACAGAGCAGTCTGTTGCTGCACGGAGAAGGACGTAGCGAACACTACACACAGGGGTAATCCATAGGAAATTCATTGGTAAACAATAATCATTGATTCGCTGGAGAACAACCTCAGTAATAATGACCAGGAGATCCGCCGCTGCCATGGCTGCCAGGTAGCGAGTTGTGCAGGTCGAGAGGTCGCACTTTCCACGAGACAGGATCACAATTGCCACTACATTAACTGTATGAGAGAGAGAAGGGGGAAAGAGACTGGGAATTACTGAAACAATGTGTTCTTAAACTCAAAAGTAAGGAAATGGCATTATAATGGTGAGGGCTTGGATAAGATCACTGACAAAAGCACCTCAACTATGAACTCAGCAATGATCTCAGCTTGCCTCTGGCACGTCCAATTCCAAATTTGACTTATGTTAGAGAGAGGGCTGTGGACTTTTTCCAGGTAACAGGTCATGAATTAAAATTGTTTCCGAGAAGGCAAAAAAGTGGTAGTTTGGAGAACTATGCCTGGTCTCATACCACTTCAGTGGGGGGAACTCAGCATGGACTTGGATCACATTCTGCGTTTCGAGACCCTTTTCCCTGTATGAAGCCTCCCCTCAGTTGGAAGAACAAGATCCAGTTTGGGCTTTTCCCTCTGGCTGTTCCACCATACTACAGACCCATATGTGTACCGAAACAGTGCAATTGTGACCAAATAGGATTATTTCTATGTGAAGATCACTAAATGAAGAGAGTTTGTATTAAGTTATATAGAAAGCTGATTTACAACTCACTTAAAGTTTTGGGAACAGCTCTGTTCTTCACATCACAAAAAAAAATCTTTGGAGTGGGCAAATGAACTATGCAAAATAATAGCGGGTAACTGCATTTGTGACCACGCTCAATAGTATTCTACGTGGACAGATAATCCTAAGAAAACCTTCCACTCAGCCAGATTCTTGCTTTCCGTTTTACGCAACAGGACAGAGCATTCTAATAAATGCAGCACCTTTATAAAACATGCTACCGTGCAAAGGGACCTGGGGGTCCTTGTGCATGAGACGCAAAAGCCCAGTCTGCAGGTACAACAGGTGATCAAGAAGGCAAATGGGATGTTGGCCTATATTGCGAAGGGGATAGAATATAAAAGGAGGGATGTCTTGATGCACCTGTACAGGGCATTGGTGAGGCCGCAGCTGGAATACTGTGTGCAGTATTGGTCCCCTTATATGAGGAAGGATATATTGGCATTGGAGGGAGTGCAGAGAAGGTTCACCAGGTTGATACCGGAGATGAGGGGTTTGGATTATGAGGAGAGGCTGAGGAGATTGGGTTTGTACTCGTTGGAGTTTAGAAGGATGAGGGGGGATCTTATGGAGACTTATAAGATAATGCGGGGGCTGGATAGGGTGGAGGCGGAGAGATTCTTTCCACTTAGTAAGGAAGATGAAACTAGAGGACACAGTCTCAAAATAAAGGGGGGTCGGTTTAAGACAGAGTTGAGGAGGAACTTCTTCTCCCAGAGGGTGGTGAATCTCTGGAATTCTCTGCCCACTGAGGTGGTGGAGGCTACCTCGCTGAATATGTTTAAAGCGCGGATGGATGGATTCCTGATCGGTAAGGGAATTAAGGGTTATGGGGATCAGGCGGGTAAGTGGTACTGATCCACGTCAGATCAGCCATGATCTTATTGAATGGCGGGGCAGGCTCGAGGGGCTAGATGGCCTACTCCTGCTCCTATTTCTTATGTTCTTAATACGGAGTGCGTCACGACTAGAATAACTTGGAACAACAAAATACAGCTGCACAGATAATTCAGGGATTACATTTGTAAATTTGCACCTGAAAAACTGTGACTTTTTGATCGAACGTAACATTATTTTCCTCAGTGGAATTGCAGAAACCATCTCAAACACAAAGCTAAAAAAAAACACATTGACTTCGGACACTTACCAGGAACACCAAATACGGCAAGGACCATGTAGAATATTTTTCTGATCCATTGAATTGGTCGATGCATTTTGTGTTTGAAGTGAATCTGTCCCTTTCTGCAGCATACGATTTTTCTGAATTGAAGTTCCCTGTGCATTAATTTATACCCTTCAGGGTTTCCACAGGGATACTGAGATTGCAAAATCGTTCACTTACCACCACCACCCCGACCCCCCCCCCCCCCCCCCCCAAACCACCCCAATATTTGGTTAAAAGCAATTACGGCATTTGTTGCAATTCCCTGTTGAGAGAATATATATGAAGTACTCAGATTTACTTGATCCCAGATCCCCAGCTGAAAGACTGGAAAGTTTACATGCAACAACACGTACATTGACATGAGGCGGCACGTTAGCACAGTGATTAGCACTGTTGGCTCATAACGATAGGCATCCAGGTTCGATTCACTGTCTGTGTGGATTCTGCACTTTCTCGCCGTGTCTGCGTGGTTTTCCTCTATGTGCTCCGGTTTCCTCCCACAAACTGAAAAAAGTGCTGGTTAGCCTGCCACAGTCCAAAAGACGTGCTGGTTAGGTAAATTGACAATGCTAAATTCTCCCTCAGTGAACCCGAACTGGCGCTGGAGTTTGGCAACTCCAGGGTTTTCACAGTGACTTCAATGCACTGTTAATGAATTTGTAACGTAATGCCTAATTTTGACACTAGTCAATCAATAAATAAATAAAAATCGGAAGTTGTGTTAATGAGCATTGGAAATGTCCCTTCCAATATCTTGACCCCCATCTACAGAACCCGTGTTGTTTTCGTGATGTACTTCACCCTTCATGACCATTCAGTAACTACAATTCGAACCTAATAGTGCTCTGTCAAGTTTGTTCCTCTGCACTCTGGGACCTGATTGCTTTCTTTATCTGCTGCGATTCAGCCGAATAAATCACAAAATCAAGCAGAGCGTCATATAATGTTGCCCATACTGCTCTTTGCCAATTGAGCTACCTTTTTCCATCTCTACTCGCTGCAAGATCAGCTAAGCTAATGTCACTCATATATCTCCTTATCATTTTCCTGCAAATTGTCCCATCAGTTGCTTAGCGAATTGCCTACTGATTGAATCTGAATTCACCCACTCCGTCAAGAAATTAATTTGAGTTCCTAACCATCGACTTAAAATGGGTTTCTGCACATCTTGTCACTGAATCGTTTGCAAAACAGTGTCAAGCTTCGTTCTTGGATTTTCGACATGTCTTGCAATGGTAATAACTTGTCTCTCTTCCATCTGTGTCACAGCAACGCCACCCTAAGAATTTGGTGACCTCTGAAATATTTCCTATCAAACGTATTTAAGGAGAACGACCTAAGATTATCTAATCCATCCGCGCAGAAGGAGACCCATAACCCTGGACCAAATCCCTCTCCAGCCTTATCTGCATCATTCCGAAAGTGCTTATCTAGTTCTTCGAGTGTGGTGCTCAGAATTATGCTGGAATTGCCATCTTTGACTGTCTCGCGCGGGCTCTGAGATACTCTGATTCCCCATTTATTATTTATCCTGTACAGTGACAATTGTCATTGTGTCAAATCCTTCTTTCAGCCTGAGCTTCACAATTTGAATTATTTTGAAACCACTTCCTGCCCTACCACATACTCAAACTATATGCGATTCTTCATTTTACTTCCGAGAATTCTCTTGTAAACAAATTAGCTTGTTCACATTTAGACGCAAAGATACATTCCTTCCTCACAGGCAATCACATTGAATCTGTGGTGATGGCGAGAGCTCTAATAATTCAAGTTTGGAATCATCCAGGAACAGAAGCCTTACCGAAAATTACTCCCACCATCTCTATAAACGTTCACTCCACACCACCGGCATACATTAGCAGCGTTGTGTCCCATCTGGAGGATGCACTGCAACAACTTAGCAAGGCACCTTCAATGCCATCTTCAGAACCTGTCTCTATCATCGAGAAAGAAAAAGGAAGCAGGTAAATGTGGAAACTGCCACCTTCAGTTCCCCTTCAAGGAACACACCATCCCGACTTTGCACTGTATGATGATTCCTTAGCAATTGCTAGGCTCCACTGCCAGAGCTCCCTCTTAACCTGTTACATTAACCCACACAGCATCGGTTTGAACAAATGACATACTCTCACCTTTTTAACGGCAATCCAGCTTGCATAATAAATTATGGCTGAACAACAACTCTCACATCGTATATGATTTGTTTTTTTTTTCAATTTTGCCCATCTTCACCGGTTTATGTGCCTAAATGTGACTATTTCATCCCTTCAACAATAAGCCACAAGTGGTTACCATTTCTCTAAACTGCCTAACACGATTCACCGAGTTGGCCTCAGAGATTTTGATATTTCAGCATAGGGCACACACTCGGTTCAAATGGAATCTTTCTGCTCCTTCTTCCTGATAATCACACCTCATTCTAAATCCTGGATTCGCTGCTCTAAATGCCTCCTCTAGTGCGGGCCGACAAAATGCAGACTGGGTGACCAGTTTGTGGAACACATTTGTTCACTCTGCAAGCATGACTGGACATTTCCGTAACTTGCCATTGCAATTCACCATCTTGCTGTCATGCCCACATTGCTGTCGGGCAAGCTGAATGTTACAATAAAATGCAATGCAAACTGCAAGAAAATAAACATCTTCCAAAAGAAAGATACATCGTTTCGGGCTCAGGATTGAATTAAGCAACCTCGTGGACTCTATCGTCCATTTTGATTCGACCCAACACAACTTACAGCCTGGATATTGCTTTCATGTTCTGCTTTGGACAGAACGTTTTTATACTTATTCTGATCTAACACATGATGTTCTTGCGCCGTCACCCAGTGCTGACCTTTATTCTAATGCTAACACACACTCGGTATGATGTGGAGATGCCAGCGTTGGATTAGGGTGTGCACAGTAAGAAGTCTCACAACACCAAGTTGAAGTCGAATAGGTTTGTTTGGAATCACATTTCGGAGCACTGCTCCTTCATCATGTGAGTGGAGAGATAGGTTTACCCAGCACAGCATATATAGATACAGACACAATTGCAAGATAATGGTTGGAATGGGAGTCTGTCTGGCTACATCGAGCGCATCCTGAAACCCTTCGAAAAAGGAACCCTCAGCTTCTGTCACGACACAACGGAATTCTTAGAGAAACTCAGTACCCATGAACCAGTTGAACCAGGAACACTCCTCGCCAAAATAGACTTCTCAGCACTTTACACCAGCATCCCCCATGACCACGGCATTGCTGCAACAGCCTCAGTACTGAACGCCGACAACTGCCAATCTCCAGGCGCAATTCTTCAACTCACCCACTTCATCTTGGAACACAACATTTCACCTTCGACAGCAAACTCTTCATCCAGACACACAGCACAACCATGGGGACCAAATATGCACCTCAATATTCCAACATCATCATGCAAAATGTCGAACATGACGTCTTCACTGCACACGAACTTCAACCAACGCTATACACCTTTGGACTCACGGTGAATAATCACTGAAACGACATCAACAAGTTCCATCCCACCATCAGATTCACCATGAACTATTCTCCAGAATCGGCTGCATTCTTGGACACACGCATCTCCATCAACGACGGTCACCTCAGCGCTTCATTCTACTGCAAGCCCAAGGATAACCTTGTGATGCTCTACTACTCCAGCTTCGACAGTAAACACGTTGAAGAAGCCATCCCCTACGGACAAGCCCTTTGTATACACAGGATCTTCTCAGACGAGGAGGAAGGCAACACATCTTCAAACGCTGAAAGAGCCCTTCATAATAACGGGATATCACACTCATCGATTAAAAGTTCCGAAGCACCACAGTTAAAAACCGCATTGACATCCTCAGAAGAGAAACAAGGGACATGACCGACAGAGTACCCTTCATCGTCCATTACTTCCCCAGAGCGGAGAAACTATGGCATCTCCTTCATAGCCTTCGACATGTCATTGATGAAGCCGAGTGTCTCAGCATAGCCATCCCCATATCCCACTGCTTGCCTCAAACAACCGCGCAACCTCAAACAGATCGCAGCAAACTACCAAGCCTTCAGGAGAACAACAACCACGATATAGCACAACCCTGCCACGGCAATCTCTGCAAGGCGATTCTGATCCTCGACATGGATACCACCATCACATGTGAGAACACCACCCAGATACATGGCACATACTCATGTGACTCCGCCAACGTTGTCACCTCATACACTGCAGGAAAGGATGGCCCAAGGCGTGGCACATCAGCGAGAACATGCCGACGCTACCACAACAGATGAACAGACACCACGCGAAAATCGCCAGACATAAGTGCTCCCTTTCAGTCGGGGAACACTTCAGCAGTCAAGGACATTCAACCTGCAATTTTTGCGTAAGCATTCTTCAAGTCGGCCTTCAAAGCACAAGACAACGCAGAATTGCCAAGCAGAAACTGAAAGCCAAGTTCTGCACGCATGAGATTGCCTCAACCAGGATCTTGATGTCATCTCACAGTACATGTAACCACCACCATTTGGCCTGGGCTTGCCAAATTCGAATAGCTGTCCTAGCTTGAGACAATTCACACCTCTTTCACCTGTGGTTATCCCTCTCTCCACTCGCCATGTCTGCACCTGCAAAGACTTGTTCACATGAAAAGATTCCCGTTTCAAACATTGTCTTGCAACGGTGTCTTTGTCGTTGTATGAGGTGTTTGTGATACCTACCTTTCCAATCACCTGATGAAGGAGCAGTGCTCCGAAAGCTCTTGATTCCAAACAAACCCGTTGTATCTCAACCTGGTGCTGTGCGACTTCTTACTGTACATACTCGCTAAGAAGACAACTTCCGGTCCGAAATGCCGGTTTTCACTATTGGAACACCGAACATGCGCGTGGGACGTCCCAGAACTCCCAACACTTGTGCATTTGGGCTCGAAGCGCGCTTTTCAACAAAGTTCCGGTGCGGGTTCTGATGGGTCATCGCTGCGCTGAAGCAGCACAATATACTTCAACGAGACAGCGCGAACTTGGTCGGCTTGCCCGGATGTTAAGTCAGGTATTACCTGAAAAATGTATACCTTTTTTTCTGGTCTACAATCAGTGGACAGCGAAGTAGTTTTGAGGTTGGTATGTTTGAAAACATTTTAATTTAAGTATTGTAGTTCATGTTAATCTTTGCAAGGCTCAGTAGTGAATTAACAATTGCAATTTATTTTAAATTCCGTTGTGTGACCTTTCAGGCTTCAGTAACGAAATGCATAAATAATTAATAATATAGTTTATGTTGATTCTTACACGATTAAGTTAAGAAATAGATGAATAATTGAATAAAAGCTTATGTTGATTCTTATACACCTGAGTAATTACTTTAAATGCCTTTGGGAAGTTTAAAGCAGACTGTAAATCTGTAGTCATGTCCCATAAGCATTGAGGCCTCCAGCTATCAGCAATGATTTTAAGATTCACGAGTACTCTTTTGCGGCGTCAGCGTAGGTGCAGAGATCATGAACGAAGAGTTAGCGACTTCTTTGCCCGACGAGGAAGGAAACCCGTTCGGGTTTACAGGCAAAGGGAATCATATTAAATGATGGCAGAGGAAATGTGCGCCAGGAGACTGCACTTCAGCAAGGAAGCAATCGTAAACCTTTGTGAAATGTTGACTGAACACCTGAAACCCAACGCTAACTGCCACACTTACTTAACAGTCGAGGTGAAAGTCACAACAGCACTGTTCTTTTTTTGGCATATGGGTCCTTTCAGCATGGCATCAGAGACATTTGTAACATTTCACAAAATGCTGCGAGGATGTGCATTCAGCAGGTAATTGATGTGATTTTTCGTAGGTCTTCTGAGTTTATTAATTTTGAGGGATCCCTGCAAAAATGAAGGAGAGATCCATCGCATTACACACGTTTGTTGGTTTTTCAAAGTTAATTGGACCTGTTGTTGGAACACATATTGAACCGAAGACAGCAAAACATGACGGTGCTTCGTTTATAAACAGGAAGAAAGTCCATCCTATTAAGGCCATTGTTAGCGCGAGTGGGCGAATACGACCACTACGGACCCAGAGTCAGGTTCAACAATGGCACAGCTTTATTGCTTTATGTCGACGGAGGACATATCAGGACATACATACACTAACAGTCCCGAAGGTACTCTGAAGGCCCGCCAAAACGGGTTATAGTTATAGTAGTATTCCGTAGTTGATGTGTAAATGGTTTGGTTTCTGCTATGGTCATTCTGTTTAATGGGCTTTTAGGTGCGGAGTTGACGTGTTAAGTTTGGTGATTGCCCAGTCTGGGGAGGTGAGAATTGTCTGAGATCTCCGGAGTTACTTGAACATGGAGCTCAATGGGCGTTCCAAGGCTTGCCGGGTCATAAGGGTTGCGTGGTTAGTAATTTCTTGCGACACGCTGGGGCCTGGTCAGAGGGCTTCGCTGTTGATCCGCGGATGCTGCAGACAACGCCAGTTTTGGCGGAGCTGCTCCGGAAATATAAGTCTGCATTTTATTTCTATTTTTGGCGGACCAGTCATTTCGGACGCTGATCGGAATTTCTGGCCCACTAAGACTCAAAGACTTAGAAGCAGTACTAAGCCATTCGGCCCATTGAGTTAGCTCCGCCATTGGATAAGAGCATGACTCATCCGATAATCTTCAACATGTTTTTGTTAGACACTCTACGTCCCATGCCTATATTGCAGATTGAGACCAAAACTGTTCACAGTATTCTAGGTGAAGGCTAAATGGCACCTTGTATGGTTTTACCAAGATTTCCCCATTGTTTTCCTTTACTGCGGGAGGCTAGAATTCAGATAAAGGATGAAGGCCCAGAGGGGAGTTCAGGAGAAATCTTTTCGCCGTGAGGGTGGTGAGAGTCTAGAACGCAATACCTGAGAGGGGGTTTGAGTTAGAAAATCTCATAATATTTTAAATATTTGAATATGCACTTGCTCTGCCATAACCTCCAGGGCTAGGAACCAAGCGCTGGAAATTTGGATGAGTGTACTCAGATCTTGTTCACTGGTGTGGACACGATGAACAGAATGACCACCTTCTGTGCTGAAAGCGTCTAGGATTCTATGCACCTTGTAACCGCCCAACATCACAAATTTAGTGAAATCCATGCTATAAGTTTTATTCAATCTGCTTCCTTCACCCATTTATACAGTAGATTGCAGGGTTTAAAAATGTGCTGTATTAAGGAAACTAGTCTTATTTCCCCAATGATTATTTTGTTGATTTTCTACACTTTGGACACGGCCTCTCCACTCAAGGGAAACAGGTTATTCTCAGTTACTTCAGAATGTCTTCAGCATTTTGAACAGCTCCAATAAACTTCATCTTAACTTTTTCTGCTGGAAGGAGAACACTCCAGCTTCCTATTATATTCAGTTAACTGTAGTCCCGCATTTCTGGTACTATCCTAGTAAATATCCTCTGCAGTGTCTCCAGCACCTTGTCACCTTTCCTAAAGTGTGGTGTCCGGAATGGGTGATATTCCTCCAATTGGACTCTGGAGATATGCATCTATATTGTAGTCCCCAGTTTCAGACTGTAGACTATGAAATTTGAAGCCAGATGACTGAGCATTGCTGTCCAATCGCCAAGATTTCAGGAGCAGCGAAGTCATCTTGGAATTGCATAGATCTTTGGTGAGGCCACAGCCGGAGTACTGTGTGCACTTCAGTTCGCCACATTAGAGGAGGATGTGATTTCACTGGAGGGGGTGCAGCGGAGATGCAGCAGAATGCTGCCCGGGATGGAAATTTTAAACTATGAAGAAGGTTGGATTGTTTTCGATGGAACAGAGAAGCCTGATTGAGGTGTACAAGATTATGAGGGGTATGGATGAATAGATAAGAAGCAGTTGTTCTCCTTAGTTGAAGGGTTAGTCACGAGGGGTATAGGTTGGAAGCGAGGGGGTGGGGGATGTGCTGGCGGGGGAAGTGAGTTAAAAAAATTCCAGGGGGTGGTGATGATCTGGATTGCGCTGTCTGGGGGCCTGGGAGGGTGGTGGAGACGGATTGTCCAAGATTCTTTAAAAAGTAGCTGGATGTATACCTAGCACATCATAACATTCAAGGCTATGGGCCAACTGGGGTAAATCGGATTAGTTAGGTAGGTCATATTTCCATGTGTGTCTGTTTCACCTGAACTGGGCTGAATAGGAATTTCTGTAAAATCTGTGGATCGCTAGCTCCAAATCGGGACAGTTTGCTGAAAGAAGATTATTTCAAACAGAGAGAAACCAGCGATAATGGATTAATAATTTAAAAAGGGTCACAATTTAATGATAATCTGACATACACGTGCATCTTGCAAACAGCGATGTTGTTGCGGATCAGAGTAAGAGAGGTTGCGTTTTCTGTTATCTTTTTAACCGAATTTCTCTTTTTTGAAATCTCTCCTCTTTCATTTTCTTTGTTTTCGGCAGCAACTAATCATCTTGCCGTGAAGTATTGCATTCATACTCCCATTTTTGTTTCCTTACTATTCCTTTCCCCCTTTCTCTGGCCTGACGCCATTACTGTCACATTCATCATTAAATCTCTCCGGCCCTTCACCCCATTACCGACTTTTCCTCTGTTCTTCTTTCCACCCTCCACCTGAGATACAGTGAACAATGCAGACAGCTCCGTCTCACAAACATCAGCTACATGATCGCTGACATAGACACAGGGGCACAGGCAATTGCTTCTCATACAAAGAGGTACATTATCATTCTCAGAGACACAGACAACTGATCAGTTCCACAGGCTCAGACAGCAGGTGCATTCAGTTCCACTCTCATCCCATGTTCCAGGCAGGTACTTTTAATTTAACATTCAAACATAACAGCAGAGAAAGAATTCGTTTCCATTTCACTCCAGCTCAGTCCCAGTAGCACTTTTGAAGATAAATCCCAGCGCCCAGATCACATCTATGATAGGATTGAAAGGGAATGTGTCAAACACACAGAAAAACTCATAGCAACTAATTCAATAGCAGAATGAAAAATACAAATTTAAGCCAAATCACGTCACAATATCTGATTTAAGTTACAATGTTATTCACAATTTTGTGCAGAGTTATGTAGGTATGCTAATGAAAACGCAAAATACAGAGGAGCCAGGAAATCTGAAATAAAAAACAACTGAAAATAATGGAAACACTCTGCAGATCTGGCAGCATCGCTGGAGAAGGTCTATAAGGACTCAAAATGTATCCTTTGCTTCTTTCTACACAGATCTTGCCAGACCTTCTGATTTTTTCTAACATGTTCTGTTTCATGTGAAGTTTCCCTACTGTGACCATTGTTTTTTTTTTAATTGAGCGATTGGAGAGTTCGGCATTCTTCTTTGCTGACTGATCGCGCATAAACTGGAACATTATAACTCCGTCATTTCTAAATTCGAAGTTTCAGGTTATCAACGAGTTGTAAGGATTTGTTTTTTTTCTCCAAATCTTTTGAATGTCCCCGTCTTCACAAAGCTGCTGCGCAACAACTTCATTCTCTTTCAAATCAAAGTTGTCTAGCTCAACATTATGCATTTGCTGAAGATTTGAATAATGGCGTTTAGTTGATTGTATCGCCTGCTTCGTAAACAGGAGACCCTTGATTTTACCGGGACGGCCACCCCGAAATCGGGGCGGGCGAGCCTCGCAGAATGGCATTCCTCGTTGGCGCGATCTTACGAGCTTCTTATATGCCGGTAAGAGTTCAACGATCACCCGTGCCTTGGTCTGTTTGGTCAGTACAGGGCCTTAATGTACAACCGCATGGGAATACCTTTGGGACGAAGGTGATTTCATGTAGAAGTGTTCCATCTTTGGAACTCAATGCCGAACCGCCAGTTTTGAATAATTGCTTAAATCACTGAGAGCTAGAATTATCCGGTTCGTGTTACTCGCTGTTTTGCACAACAGAGTTGGTAGGGAGCAAAACGAGTTTTCCATGAAGAAGCATCGCCAGAATTTGTGATTGGCAAAAAATAGAATGTTGCACCCAATTGTCTGGCATTAACACTCTGCCGCAACATGCAGCATTTAAAATTGATTACCCACTCGTGAAATCCAACTCTGTGCCTTTGTCGCTTCTCATTCCAATTCCTGCATCTCAAATTATTGAAATGTTTAATGCTGTGAAAGCCCAGTGCAGATAACCGTGTTGTCACATCTGACGCCACTGGTAAGGAGCGAGTAGTTGATGCAATTTAGAAGATTCGGGAAATGAAGCTAAAGGGAGGCTGCCAGTCTGTCTGTAAGATAAATGCGCTTGAGCGTGTACAAATTACCAAAGGCTCTGATGCCTCTCATAAGACAGTGAAGACAGCCACAAGAAAGTTGTTTACCTGGGCCTGGCGGGGGGGGGGGGGGCATTTTTTAACCTGAGGGTCCAGCCTTCAGGTCCCTGTCTGCGTGTTGTTGTTAGCTGAAGGTGTTCCACCGACAGACAAAACCAGTAATGAACGATTCAACAAAAGTGTAAAAAAAAACGTAGCGGCATCAATTTCGCTGAATTGCTGCAGCATTTTCAACAATTCTTGCTCGATTTTAAGCTAGTGTGTGAACAGGTTTTTTTTTCTGACTTCGTTCTGGAATCTCTATGGATCAGCAGCAAAATTATGTTCAGATTCAATCCCATTCATAACAGTTTCGCAGTGTTTATTCGAACAATTCACATTCACAAGGTAAAAACTTGCACTAGATCGCTCTTCATTGTTCATTACTGAAGAAAATAGAAAATGGGGAATCTTTGAAAAGGAATAAATAATAGAGCTAAGGGAGAAGACAAGGATTGACACTGGGTAAATTTCTCCTTGAGAGACCAGTGACAGAGGACGGACTGAATGCCCTCTTTCTTTGCTGTACCCATTCCTTGTGTATACGATTCTAGAATCATGGAACTAGAGATCCAAAAGTAACCCAAACAAATCTCTGAATTCCCACTGCTGACACACCCAAGGCTAATATAATCCCGGAGCTTCCTCTGGGTAATGTCTGTAATGTCATGAGAAATAAGGACAGGTGTATCAACGAATTTGCGGCTTCTCAAATATTCAAGAACTTGCTGGCTGATCTTCCGCCTCAATTGCAGCTTCTGGATTATCGCCGAATCTCACTCCCATACAGTCCATAACAGATGAAGAATTTCTAATGACATTGTAGGAAGATTGAGGCAAATAATTCAAAATAGTTCACCACAATGCTCTCTTGTTAGTCGATGCTGTGTGTCAGTGGGGGAAAGTGTCTGTGCAGTGAATAGGAGATCCTGAGCTAGAAGCTGAGCGATCCCTCGGCCTGTTTCTCCAGGACATGGTTTCAAATTCTGTTCCTATCCTCACTTCATATGTGCTCTTTAACAACTAGAAACTCGATACAAACGAATCTTTCAATCGTGATAAAGCACTTTGTCAAATTTCGTCGCCGTAGGGGCAGAGCTTTGATTAAAGTATGGAATTGAGGAGACTTTGGACGGAGTGAAAGTGAGTTGCAGCAGGTGGAAACTCGCAGAGGGAGGATCTGGAATCGAGTATTCGGCCATATAAGCATTTTATCCAGCTTCATCAAAACACCTCAGCTGAAATACACTGCAATTGGTGTACGAGTCTTTGGTAGAAAGCTTCATGCAATACCGCATTCACCAATGGCAACTGGACATAACACAACTATTTCAAATGGGCAATGATGGAGTTTGAACTCGCGACTTGAGGGCTAACCACATGGGCTAACTGGCCACTAAGCTTCATGGAAGGCAAAGCGGAGTCTAAGGAGTGAAAGGCCTACTCTTGTCCCTATCCTATGCTTCTATGATCGAAGACGCGCTGAAATCGCGTCACATTCAAACATCAGAGTCTGAAGCAGCTGAATGGAAATAAGAGAGACAGAGCTAATTGGCCTCCTTGCACCCAGCAGGGGCAGGAGCCATATCTGGGAGGATTGGTTAGATGGAGATAATCTTTTGTAATAGTGTTTATAATCTTTATTAGGAGCCATGATAGATAGAGTGGGTTTGGAGTGTGAGTAAGAAGCTTCAACTGAAGTAAATGCTGATTTTGCAATGTACTTAATCTGTGATGTTGAAGGCTCTCCCTGCTGTAAACGTGATCATCATGAGCCTCAATGATTACTGCATGTGTTATGGGAAAGTTGACATATGCAAGCCTCCCATCAGCTGATGTGAATTACCTCTCTGGCAAGTATAGCAGAATCCAGTGTAAAATTAAAATCTGGAGTCAAGTTGCAGGACAGCTGGTACACAGCACTTTTAGCTTGGATGATTAAAATCACTGATTTTTTATTGTTTTGAGGCTTTGACATAAGCACCAATATCATGAGAAGATTCAGGTTACATGTCCACCCGGTGAGGAAGTGAATCCATTTCACCTCTCAGAGTGTGCAGGCAAAGGACATCATATGAAACGATGTGAAAGGAGATGCAAGCCAGGAGACTAGACTTCAGCAAGGGAGGAAGAGTGTAACTTCGTGAAATGTTGAAGGAAGGCCTGAAACCGAACTCAAACTGCCGCACTGCCTTAACGGTAGAGATGAAACTCATGACAGAGCTGAATTTATTTGTGTCTGGGTTCTTTCAACATGTAATCAGTGACATATGCAACATTTCACAGGATGCTGTGAGCACCTGCATTCACCAGGTAATTGATAGAATTTATGGTATGACTTCCAATCTTATCATGTTTGACACATTCCCTGTGAAGATGAAAGAAGAGGCCCATCACATTCCACAAGATTGCTGGTTTCCAAGAAGTAATCGCGTTTGTTGATGGAACACATATTGCATTGAAGGCGCCCAACATTGACATTGTTTCATGCATCAACAGGATGTTTTTCCAATCCTTATCTGTTATGATAGTGTGGGATGCACTCATGAAGATCATCATTGTGAATACAGATAAGTGGGGAAGTGCCCATGAATCATTTGGCCTTACAAACTCAGAGTTACGCTGAGCCATGACAGCAATTACAGGAATTGCATGTTGGTTTCTGGGTGGTAAGGAATACCAACAGAAAGCATGGCTGATGGCACTATTCTGGAGGATCGACAATGTAGCATAGGGAGAACACAACTGTGCTCCTGTAGCAACCTGTCAGATTTTGGAGAGGACAGGTAATGTTTTGGGGCAATTATTTTTTTGAAACCACGCTTTGAGTATCTAGATAGATCGGCGGTACGTTGCAGTAAGCACCGGGGATATTCGCAAACATTGTTGTGAGTTTTGTGCATTGCACAACGTTGCCTTTTAGCATCGACTGAGCATTCACCCAGCAGATGACGTGCCACCAGAAACGGTGGAGCTGGAGGAGGGCTATATAGAACTTGATGAAGTCACACCGCCTGGTGTAGATGGAGAAACCCGGGATCCAGGTGACGACGGAAGGGCAGTTCGTGATTGGGTGGCAGCTGACGCTCTTGGACATGTAAAACTTATATATCCTAATGTCCCCTCCCCTCCTCTTCCTCCTTATATGACCCCCTATCTCTCCCCCTCTCTCTTCTGTCCCCCTCCTCCGTCGCTCCCCCGTCTGCCCCCTCACTCCTACGTCTGTCCCCTCCCCCTCCGACTGTCACCCTCTGCCCTCCCTCCCCCGTCTGTCCCCTCTCTCCTCCCTGCCTTCCTGTCCGTTCCCCTTTCCCATCCCTCTGCCCCCTGTCTGCCTCCCTCTCGCGTGCTCGCTCCTCCGTCTTGTGCGCTACCTGTGCTATAAAATCGCGATCCAACTCCCGATGCGAGCAGCAGACTTGGCATTCAGCGATGCAATCTGCGCAGGCTCCAGCATGACGCACAATGACTCTAGCCACGCCCCCTTAGGAGAGGTCCTGACCGGGAACACCCATTGAGGTCCAGCTTTGAAACAGCAATTCTGTATTGAAGACAGAGATTATATTATTAAGGTACGTATGTTCTGTTGCAATTGCGTGCTGCCTCTACTTGCTGCAGCTACAGCAGAAAAAGGTGCCTAAATAGATAAGCGTAAATACACACATATCACTGGGGCAAGTAAGTGAAGTTATCGATGTTCCGTTACTTTTCTTGCAAGCTCTTCAGCGCAGCAGTTCAATCCTAACAGCTCAAGCGGAGGATAAAAATTGGTCAACTTTCGGCACGCATATCCGTGCATTAGTACTATTGTTTTGTCCGGCAATGCAATTTCTCTTTTTGGGATTAAGGATGGCAGGTATAGGCTATTTTCTGGGTGTTTCCTTTTCTTAATCAATGTGTTTAAAAGATGCTTAAAATATATGCAGTGCAGTGCACAGAAAGTGAAAGAAAGGCATGCTTTTATGCCTTTGTCTTGACATTCTGCTGTTAATTCATTTTTTAAAAAGTACTTTCATGTGCGACAAGGTGGGTTTGAAGTACTGTCATAAGTTTCAGCTAAAGTTCATTTTTATGTATTTTAAGCAACGTCGTTTCTTCCAATTTTTAGAGCCTACCTGATGCAATTTTGATTTTTGGAAACCTCTTACGACGTGAGTTTGATATCGGGTGAAATGTAATCTGCAATTACAGTGGAAAATACGCAACATGGTAATTTCAAATGCTTTATTAAAGTGTAATCCTTAAGATGACAAACGTGAGCCCCCTGCCAGCTGGTATCAATTGTCTCTCTGATATGTATTCCATAATGCACTGCAGAGTGAAACGTTGATCATAAGTTCACCTGACAGGTGCTGTTTATGGACGTTGAGCTTTTAAAATTAACGATATGTCCCTTCCTCCATTTACCTCTTTCACTCCCCGTTTACAGAAAGACAACAGAAGAGTTTTGTCCAATTAAACAAATGTTCCGTTGATCTCTGTGTTAGAATATAAAACATAGAACATAGAACAGTACAGCGCAGTACAGGCCCTTCGGCCCTCGATGTTGTGCCGAGCTTTGTCCGAAACCAAGATCAAATTATCCCACTCCCTATCATTCTGGTGTGCTCCACGTGCCGATATAATAACCGCTTGAAAGATCCTAAAGTGTCCGACTTCACTATCACAGCAGGCAGTCCATTCCAGACCCCAACCACTCTCTGAGTAAAGAACCTACCTCGGACATCCCTCCTATATTTCCCACCATGAACCTTATAGTCATGCCCCCTAGTAACACCTACATTCACCGGAGGATATACTCTCTGAACGTCCACTCTATCTATCCCCCTCATCATCGTATAAACCTCTATTAAGTCGCCTCTCATTCTCATCCGCTCTAAAGAGAAAAGCCCTAGCTCCCTCAAGCTTTCCTCATCAGACCTACCCTCCAAACCAGGCAGCATCCTGGTAAATCTTCTCTGCACTCTCTCCAATGCATCCACATCCTTCTTATAGTGAGGTGACCAGAACTGCACACAATATTCCAAATGTGGTCTCACCAAGGTCCTGCATAACCCCACGGCTGTTAAACTCAAATCCCCAGTTAATAAATGCTAACACACCATAGGCCTTCTTCACGGCTCTATCCACTTGAGTGGCAACCTTCAGAGATCTGTGGATATGAACCCCAAGATCTCTCTGTTCCTCCACATTCCTCAGAACACTGCCGTTGACCCAGTAATTCGCATTCAAATGTGTCCTCCCAAAATGAATCACCTCGCACTTATCAGTGTTAAACTCCATCTGCCATTTTTCGGCCCAGCTCTGCATCCTATCAATGTCTCTTTTTATCCTACAACAGCCCTCCACCTCATTCACTATTCCACCAATCTTGGTGTCATCAGCAAATCTACTGACCCACCCTTCAGTCCCCTCCTCCAAGTCATTGATAAAAATCACAAATAGCAGAGGACCCAGCACTGATCCTTTTGGTACACCGCTGGTAACTGGTCTCCAGTCTGAAAATTTTACAGAAAGACAACAGAAGAGTTTCGTCCAATTAAACAAATGTTCAGTTGATCTCTGTGTTAGAACAGATGAGATATGATGTGGAGAAGCCGGCGTTGGACTGGGGTGAACACAGTAAGAATTTTAAGAACACCAGGTTAAAGTCCAACAGGTTTACTTGGTAGCAAACACCATTAGCTTTCGGAGCGCTGCTCCTTCGTCAGGTGGAGTGGAAATGTGCTCTCAAACAGGGCACAGAGACACAGAAATCAAGTTACAGAATACTGATTAGAATGCGAATCCCTACAACCAGCCAGATTTCCATCTGACGAAGGAGCAGCGCTCCGAAAGCTAATGGTGTTTGCTACCAAATAAACCTGTTGGACTTTAACCTGGTGTCGTTAAAACTCTTACTTCTATCAGATAGCCAGTTACTTATCCAATCGGCCAAATTTCCCTCCATCCTACACCTCCTTGCTTTCTTCATGAGCCTACCATGGGAACCTTATCAAACGCCTTATTAAAATCCATGTGTACGACATCAACTGCTCTACCTTCATCTACACACTCCGTTACCTCCTCAAATAATTCAATCAGATTTGTGAGGCAAGACTTACCCTTCACGAATCCGTGCTGACTATCACGGATTACGCTGCATCTTTCCAAGTGGTCATAAATCCTATCTCCCAGGATCTTTTCCATTAACTTACCGACCACTGAAGTAAGACTAACCGGCCTATATTTACCAGGGTCATTCCTATTTCCTTTCTTGAACAGAGGAACAACATTCGCCACTCTGCAGTCCTCTGGCACAATCCCCCTGGAAAGTGAGGACCCAAAGATCAAAGCCAAAGGCTCTGCGGTTTCATCCCTTGCCTTCCAAAGAATCCTAGGGACCCTCAGGTTTTTGAAAATTGCCAATACAACTTCCCTGAGAACATCTACCTCCTCCAGCCTATCAGTCTGTATCCCACTCTCATCCTCACAAACATGGTCCCTCTCCTTGGTGAACACTGAAGAAAAGTATTCATTCATCGCCTCTCCTATCTGTTCTGATTCCATGCACAAGTTTCCACTACTGTCCTTGACCGGCCCTAACCTCACCCTGGTCATTCTTTTATTTCTCACATGAGAGTAAAAAGCCTTGGGGTTTTCCTTGATCCGACCCGCCAAGGACTTCTCATGCCCCCTCCGAGCTCTCCTCTGCCCTTGTTTTTTTTAGCTCATTCCTTGCTACCTTGTAACTCTCAAGCGACCCAACTGAACCTTGTTTTCTCATCCTTAGATACGCTTCCTTTTTCCTCTTGACAAGACATTCAACCTCTGTTGTGAACCATGGTTCCCTCACTCGGCCATTTGCTCCCTGCCTGACAGGGACATGCCTATCAAGGACACGCAGAATTTGTTCCTTGAACAAGCTCCACTTTTCATTTGTGCCTTTCCCTGACAGTTTCTGTTCCCATCTTGTGCTACCTAATTCTTGCCTAATCGCATCATAAGTACCCCTCCCCCAATAATAAAACTTGCCCTGCCATATTGCCCGATCCCTCTCCATTGCAATAATGAAAGACAGCGAATTGTGGCCACTACCTCCAAAGTGCTCACCCACAACCAAATCTAACACTTGGCCCGGTTCATTACCCAGTCCCAAGTCCAATGTGGCCCCACCTCTTGTCGGCCTCTCCACATATTGTGTCAGGAAACCCTCTTGCACACACTGTACAAAAACTGCCCCATCCGAACTATTCGACCTATAAAGGCTCCAATCAATATTTGGAAAGTCAAAGTCACCCATGACAACCACCCTATGACCTCCACACCTATCCATAATCTGCTTTGCAATTTCCTCCTCTACATCTCTATTACTATTTGAGGGCCTATAGAAAACCCCCAAAAACGTGACCGCTCCTTTCCTATTTCTAACTTCAGCCCATATTACCTCAGTAGGCAGATCCCCCTCGAACTGCCTTTCAGCAGCCGTTAAACTATCCTTGATTAACAATGCTACTCCTTCACCTCTTTTACCACCTTCCCTACTCTTACTGAAACATCTATACCCCGGAACGTCCAACAACCATTCCCGTCCCTGTTCTAACCATGTTTCTGTAATGGCCACAACATCGTAGTCCCAAGTACCAATCCACGCTCCAGGTTCACCTACCTTATTCCAGATGCTCCTTGCATTGAAGTAGACACACTCCAACCCACCTGCCTGTCGGGACATTGCTGCGAACTTGATACCCTCTGCAGTACCTCACTACACTCAACACTGGCTTCTGGACTACAGCTCGGTTTCCCATCCCCCCGAAAAATTAGTTTGAACCCCCCCCCCCTCCCCGAAGAGCCGTAGCAAATTTCCCTCCCAGGATATTGGTGCCCCTCTGGTTCAGGTGCAAACCGTCCTTTTTGTACAGGTCCCAACTTCCCCAGAATGTGCTCCAATTATCTATGTAACTGAAACCCTCCGTCCTACACCATCCCTGCAGCCACGTGTTTATCTGCACTCTCTCCCTGTTCCTCAACTCGCTAGCACGTGGCACCGGCAACAATCCAGAGATGACAAGATGGTTTGTCCTGGCTCACAGCTTCCACCCTAGCTTCCTAAATTCCTGTTTTAAATTCCCGTCCCTTCTCTTACCTCTGTCGTTGGTACCGATGTGTACGACTTGTGACTGTTCCCCGTCTCCCTTAAGGATCCTGAAAGCACGGTCCGAGACGTCACGGGCCCTGGCACCCGGGAGGCAACATACCAGCCGTGAGTCTCTTTCGCTGCCACAGAACCTCCTATCTGTCCCTCCAACTGTCGCATCCCCAATAACTATTGCTCTCCTGTTCTCCCCCCTTCCCTCTGAGCCACAGGGACGGACCCAGCGCTGGAGATCCGGTCACCGTGGCTTATCACTGGTCGGTCCCCCCCCCCCCGCCCCCAACAGTATCCAAAGCGGTATACTTGTTGCCGAGGGGAAAGACCACATGGGGATCCCTCCACTGACTGGTTCCTCCCAGCCCCTCTCACCGACACCCATCTATATTCATTTTTCGGAGTAACTGCATCCCTGAAGTTTCTGTCTATGACAACCAATACCTCCAGCTCCAGATCCAGATCCCTAACACGGTCTACAAGGAGCTGGCATTGGATGCACGTCGTGCAGGGGTACTCAGCTGGGACACTACTGGTGTCCTCACCTCAAACATCCTACAGGAGGAACTTTGCACTGCCTGCACTGACATCCCTGCTAACGTCCCTTCCTAAAAAACTAAAGAGAGAGAAAAAAAGCTTACCTGCTCTCACTCCGAGTCCTTGTTTTAGGTTAGAGAAGGGGACTGGGGGGAGGGGTGGAGGGGGGGAGGGGTGGAGGGGGGGAGGGGGGGAGACTCTGAACTGAGATTAAAACCAAACAAACAGTTAGAGTAAAATAATATTTTCTATTCAAAGAAATTTGGAAAAGTTCACGTAATTATTGGTTGAATTGTCATGTTGCAGCTGCTAACACCAATGTTAAGTTAAACGTTAACTTGGTATCAAAGTTTTGTTTTTACAACATATTGGCTAATAAATGCGTTACATTAAAGTTTACAAAATTCTGAAATGTTTCATTGAAATATCAGGATACATATTTAAAATTTGAAATTCTGCAAAAGTCTCACTGAGACATCAAAACACAACATTTAACTCGGAGAGACTAATAACTGAATAACATTCAATGGGCCGAATGGCCTTCTACATTGTCGTAATTCTATGATTCTACACTGTAAGAATTCAATGATTAAAGTGAATCCCACAGATCCATAACGGCACGGTAGCACAGTGGTTAGCACTGCTGCTTCACAGCTCCAGGGGCCTAGGTTCGATTCCCGGCTCGGGTCACTGTATGTGGAGTTTGCACATTCTCCTCGTGTCTGCGTGGGTTTCCTCCGTGTGCCCCGGTTTCCTCCCACAGTCCAAAGATGTGCAGGTTAGATTGATTGGTCATGATAAAATTGCCCCTTACATTCCTGAGATGCATAGGTTAGAGGAATTAGTGGATAAAATATATAGCGATATGGGGGTAGGGCCTGGGTGGGATTGTGGTAGGTGCAGACTCGAATGGCCTCTTTCTGCACTGTAGGGTTCTATGATTCACCATTTGAGAGAAGTATTTTCTTCTCATCTCTGTTTTAAATCAGCTACCCTTCATCCTAAAATTATGGCCTCTCATTCTAAATTGTCCCATTGGAGGAAACACATTTTTCGTTTGTTTTGTCAATATTTTTTATCATCTTACTGGTGGAAGGTAAAGTCGTCATCGTCCCAGGTGAACAGAAGTTGTGACTGACGGTGATTTAACCCGAGGATCACCACCCATCAGGCATGGTTGAGAAGGTGGGATTGCATGAATAACTTCAGTAAGTACGGGAATTGAGTCTATGCTTTTGGTATCGCTTTTCATCGCTAAGCAGCTGCCCAGCCAACTGAGATAAGTCGCATGGCTTAATCAATAAGGCATCTGATAACCTGTAAGTCATACTATAATCAGAAGATTGCAGTTTCCATTCATGCGGCGATAATTTTACAGACAAAATCAGGTCCAAATTTATTAAACCAAATGTTGTTTATCATATTATATACTTCATCTCCACTCATGATTCTGAATTCTAGAGTAGCAGCCTAAACTGCTCAATCTCTCTTTCTAAATGAACTCCTCATCTCTGGAATCAATACAGTGAACTGCCTCTGAACTGCCTATAATGCCACTGCATCCTTCTTCAAATAAAAGAAGCAAAACTGTACATAGTATTCTCACTTGGTCTCACCAGTGCCCCATATAATTGCAGAAACACTTCGTTATTTTTATACTCTATTCCTTTAAACTATTAAAGCCAAAATTCAATTTGCTTTCCTTATTATCTGTTGTACCATCATACTAGTTTTCCGCAAATCGTGCACAAAGACACCCAGATCCCGCTGCACTGAAGTATCTCTCCATTGAGAAAGAGAAATGTTACCGTTCTACGTTTCCGGCCAAAATAGATAACCTCACACTTAGCCACGTAAAGCTCCATCTGCCACATTTTGACCGATTCGTCTAACCGATTTATATCCATTTTTAAGTTTCATATTTCCTCACTGCAACTTGGTGTCCCATCTACTTTTGTGCCATCCGCAAATTTGGCTATGCTACCTTATATCCCTGGATCCAAGTCATTGATATAGATTGTAAGTAGTTTGGGTTCACGGTTTGGGAGTTCAAGATAATAATCATGGGAACATGACAACATATTCTCCCATCCAAACAAATTGGTAAGTCAGATATCATGAAAATTATTTTATCTTGACAAGAATCAACTGAAGTAACAAACAAACTTTAATTATTGGGATGGTCCCACAGGTAAGTGACAACGTCGAGGGATCAGGGAACAATGAGGACTGACGTCATAAGATGATCATCACTCTCAAGAAACCAGTTCGAAACTGATCATGCCCACTACCCAATCACAGACTGATCATTGCCATTAAGACAATTAGCCTTGCCTCATCCAGGCCAATCAGAATGTAATAACGCCATTGATCATACTGTGAGTTGCGGCTTAGAGTGGATCAATAAGCAGAGGCCTTCACTGAGCAAGTTGCACAATAAGTGACTGCTGCCCTGATGGAGGTAACAGTTACGGAGAGAGAACAGAGTGTCAACCTGTGCCCAAGACTGAACGAGAATGTAAGAGTCTAGCCAATTCACAGCCTGCCTTTAACAGAAAATTGACAACAAATTATTTCCTGAAGTACTTCACCAAACCGTCTCCTGTTACCCAAAAGGTTAGATTCTCAAATGATCATGCTTAGAAAGTAAGTTCAAATAATTCGAACTTAGAGATACAGTACCAGCCTGTCCAGCCTTTCCTCACAGAGCAACGCACCCATTCCAACGTTCATAGTAGAGGGGACAATGGATGGACAATTGGCTGGCTAACAGGAAACAGACAATAGGCACAAAACGGTCATTTTTAAGGCTGGGAAGATTAATCGAATGGTGTACCACCAAGATTAGTGTTTCGATGTTTTATAATTTGTATCAATACTTGAATGAATGAAGGTAAACCTTCCTTGAACAGCTTCCCATGCATTTTCATCTTATCCGAAATAAGGTGACCAATACTCTACACAATGCCCCAAATGTGGTCTCACTTATGCCCTCACTGAAACATAATCTCCCTACTGTTTTATTAATTTTTCCTCTCAATAAATGATAACATTTTATTAGCCTACCTAATTACATGTACACTAGCCCTTTGCGATTCGTGCACTAAGACACTCAGATACCTCTGCAGCTCAGAGCTCAGCAGCCTATCACCTTTTGATTGTCTTTTTTCTTCCAGCTAAAATCGGCAAATCCTCATTTACGCACATTATGTGTCATCTGGCGATATTGGCCCACTCACTTAACATTTCTATACATTTTTATAGTTTCCTATGTACTCATCACATCATACTTTCTTAACTATGAATGTGACATTAGCAACCATAACTTTGATCCCTTGATTCAAGTATTGATACAAATTATAAAACATCGAAGCACTAATCTTGGTGGTACACCACTCGATTCATCTTCCCAGCCTTAAAAATGACCGTTCTGTGCCTATTGTCTGTTTCCTGTTAGCCAGACATTTGTCCATCCATTGTCCCCTCTACTATGAACGTTTATTGTTCATAATAACCACAGATGTGTCACTTTATGAACTGCCTTCTGAAAATCTAAGTACATCACGTCGTCCAGTTCCCCTTTCCACAGCACATGTTAATTCCTCAAATAACTCCAACAAGTTGGTTAAACATGATTCCCATCAATGGAATCGTGTTAACTCTGTCTGATTATCTTGCCCTGTAGCTGCTTCTTGAATAATAGCTTTTAAAATTTCCCAATTATTAACCTCCTCCATTTTGAATAATGGAGCTACATTTTCTTCCAGTCTAATGGGACCTTCGCCAACTATGGACTTCGGAAACCTAAAAGCATTGCATCAATTATTTCACCAGCGACTTCGTTTAAGACTCAAGGATGATGCCGATCAGGAGGATGCATATGTCAGCCCATAGCTGCAACATTTTTTCAATAGCACTTTCCTGGTGACTGCAATATTGCTGATTTCCTCCCTGCCTTCCATTTCCTGGTTCATAACTGCTTCTGGGATGCTACTACTGTTCTCTATAGTGAAGACTGATGCAAAATAAATTTCAAGTTAATTCAATCCAAGGGAAACTGCTGGTGAGAAGTTGAAGTCAGGTAGGCTGGGTTGGAGTAGACCTTCTCTTTCTGGATGCAATTACCTTAGTGACGTCAGGGGTGGAGGGAGTTGCCGATGTTGATAAGGACTGGGAGCAAAAGGAAGTGAGTTGGTCAAGGCACCCTGTGATGATAGACATTGTTCAATTGAGTTGCAAATTTGGTTTGGGCAGCTGGGCACCATCCACTTTTTTTTATTAATTCAATGGATGTGGTGCTTGCTGGCTAGGCCAACATTTATTGTCCAATTCCATGAGAGGGTCGTTGTGATCTTCTTTCATGAACTGCTGCAGTCCATTTAGTGTGGGTAAACATACTGTGTTGTTTGGGAAAGAGTTCCAGGATTCCTGTCTAATGACAGTGATGGAATGGCAATGTATTTCCAAGTCAGTATGTTGAGTGGCTTCGAGGAAAATATCGAGGTGGTGTTTTTCCCATGTGTCAACTGCCTTTTTCATTCTAGGTGGCAGTGGTTTTGGGTATGGAATTTGCTATCTCAGGAGGCTTAATGAGATCCTGTAGTGCAACTGGTAGATTGTACATACTGCTACCACTGTGCATTGATGATGGAGGGAGTGGATATTTCTTGATGTGATGCCAATCAAATGGGCTGCTTTGTTGGAGCTGTACTCATCCCGAAAAAAAAACACAGTACTCCATCAAACGCCTGGTTCCTTGATGGACAGGCTTTCGAAAGTCAGGAGGTGATATTTTGCCATCGGTTATTTCTAATCATGGGATCTGGGCATCGCTGGATGGGCCAGCAATTATTGCTCATCTCTCATTTCCCTTGAACTGAATGGCTTGTTAGGTCATTTCAGAAGGCATTTTCAGAGTCAACAATATTGTTTTTAGTCAGGGGTTACATGAAGGCCAGCCCAGGCAAGGATGGTAGATTTACTTGAGTAAAGAACATCAGTGAACCAGATGGCTTTTCACAACAATTGACAATGGTTTCATGGGGTTTGAAAACGGGTCCCAGTTCATCATTCTGGCCCTGTGTCTCTGGATTATTACACTGATGACAGTACAACGTGCACACATCCCCTCCCACGTGACCTGCTGTTGGAGCAACAGTATTTAAATGAGTAATCCAGTTCAGTTTCAGGCCAATAGTACATCCCAGGGTGTCGGTAACAGACAATTCAGCGATGGGAATGCAATTGAACATCAAAGGAGGAATGGACAGACTATCTCTTGTTGGAGGTAGTCATTGCCTGACACTGGTGTGGCGCTAACGCTACTTGTGATTTGTCAAACTGAAAGTGGATATTGTCCAATTCTTAATACATTTGAACATGGTCTGCTTCAGTATCTGGTGCTGAACATTGTTCAATCATTAATGAACATAACCATTTCAGACGATAATTTGAAAGAATAGTTCTTGATGAAGCAGCCAAAGGCAGTTAGGCCTAGGAAACTAACCTGATAAACTCCTGCAGTAGTTCCATAGAATGGAGATGACTGACCTCCAACAACCATATGTGCTACCAAAAACAGAGGTCCTGAGGATGTTGGCATATGATCCCAATGAGGATGGAGCCAGTTTCCAGAGGAGTTTGTTGGAGGTTTTCTGTACAGTCCTGAGGAGGTGCTGCTTTTAGCCGAGGGTCCTGTCAAGAAATACACCTCGATGAACAAGTTTGGGACTTTGAGTCTGTTGTGACAGCCAGCATGATATCCAATTCCATCTTAGCGCTGGTATTGTGAAGGTGAAATATGCTGTTGACTGCTTTCCTGGTTCTCAGATATAGGAACCATGTGTTGCGACAGGCAGCCAGCTTTTCAATATCAGAGCTTGCATGATAATGTAGATGATGACATCTGTGTAGATAAAACTGCCAGGACGAAGTTGAAGGTCGTAATTTGATGTACAGGTGAACATGTTTGGGGTAAAGCCGAGTTAAATATTATGTGAAGAATCTGGTCTTGTCACCCAGAAGCACCGTGAAACATCTGTGCCAGGGCAGCAATTAAATGGTTCAGGAAAGGAAAACCATTGTTTGTGACCAATAGATTTAATCTGCCAGGATGTAGAGCAGGGTGCTTTGAAGTAAAGGAAGTGTATCCCCGACTTGCGATTCCTTTGAAAGCCATTTTCAACGAAAGTGATTGTTGGCATGACCTGAGCACAAATTTCTAATTCTTCCTTGTTCAAAGTCTGCTTCATCCACACCCAAGAAATCTGCCACTGGAGGAAAGACAATACACTTATGAGACGGCCCTTCCTATTGGCTGGGACGAGGTGATTGATAGCCGCTACAACAAATCGGGAGAGTGAGTACATTGCAGCCCCGCCCTTCACTGTCCGGCAGCGGCGCGTTCGGGTTGAAACTGCCTGTGCGCGAGCATGACAACACGGAAGGAACTTCAAGTCTCGCGCGCTGCGCTGGCTCTTTGTCTCTGGGTGGGGGTGGGGGGAGGGGGGAGGGGGAGGGGCGAAGAAGAGGTGCTCCCTATACGCATGCGCCGGGCTCATTCATTGAGCGCGTGTAGTTATATTTCACAAACAACAACACGCAATCGCAGAGCTGCTTCTTTCGGGGCGTTTCGGCGTTATGAAGTCCGTTTGACTGAAGGTGAGAAAACAACGTAAATATTTATATTAGGGACTGAGTATGGAGGACTTGCAGCTTTTTAATCGTGATGAACTGTGATATTATTGCTTCACATTAAGAAGCGGACTGGTTCCTGAATCAATTTTGGGGGGAAAATAGCTAATTCCGCCTTTCACAGAAATCAGTCAGATCAAACAGTGTGCAATCCGGGGAGGATAGACCCCGTGTGCTCAGATAATGTGTAATCGGGGCGGCGGGTGGGGGGGGGGGGGGGAGGGGGGGTTGGTGGTGGAGCTCGTGAGATCAGTGTGCAACCAGAAGAGGATGGTGCCAATGTGATCAGACAATGTCTAATCCGGGGAGGATGGAGACAGTGCGATCAGACAGTGCGTAACCCGGGAAGGAAGGAGCTTGTGAGTTCGGACAGTCTGTCGTTCGGGGGCATGGAGCCAGTGAGATCAGACGTTGTGTAACCCGGAGGTGATGGCGCCAGTGTGTAACCTGTGGAGGATAGAGTGTGATGCTGACGGGTAAGGCCGAACCATATTGAGAGTATAGAAACATAGAAACATAGAAATCTAGAGCACAAAACAGGCCCTTCGGACCCACAAGTTGTGCCGAACACATCCCTACCTTTTAGGCCTACCTATAACCCTACATCCTATTAAGTCCCATGTACTCATCCAGAAGTCTCCTAAAAGACCCGATTGAGTTTGCCTCCACCACTACTGACGGCAGCCGATTCCACTCGCCCACCACCCTCTGTGTAAAAATCTTCCCCCAAACATTTCCCCTGTACCTACCCACCAGCACCTTAAACCCGTGTCCCCTCGTAGCAGCCATTTCCACCCTGGGAAATAGCCTCTGAGAATTAGCCACCCGATCTATGCCTCTCAACATCTTATACACCTCTATTAGGTCTCCTCTCATCCTACGACTCTCCAAGGACAAAAGACCGAGCTCCCTCAGCCTATCCTCATAAGGCATGCCACTCAATCCAGGGAACGTCCTTGTAAATCACCTCTGCACCCTTTCAATCTTTTCCACATCCTTCCTATAGTGAGGCGATCAGAACTGAGCACAGTACTCCAAGTGGGGTCTGACGAGGGTCTTATATAGCTGCATCATTATCCCCGGACTCCTAAACTCAATCCCTCGATTGATAAAGGCGAGCCCACAATACACCTTCTTAACCACCTCCTCCACCTGCGGGGCCGATTTTAGAGTCCTATGGACCTGGACCTCAAGGTCCTTCTGATCATCTACCGTACTGAGAGTCTTACCCTTTATATTGTACTCCTTCATCCCATTCGACCTGCCAAAATGGACCACTACGCATTTATCTGGGTTGAAGTCCATCTGCCACTTCTCTGCCCAGTCTTGCACCCTATCTATGTCCCTCTGTAACTTCTGACATCCCTCCAGACTATCCACAACCCCAACAACCTTCGTGTCGTCGGCAAACGTACCAACCCATCCCTCCACTTCCGCATCCAGGTCATTTATGAAAATGACAAACAGCAAGGGTCCCAGAACAGGTCCCTGCGGCACACCACTGGTGACCGACCTCCAATTAGAAAAAGACCCATCTATACACAGTCTCTGCCTCATTTGGGCAAGCCAGTTCTGGATCCAAAGGGCAGCAGCCTCTTGGATCCCATACCCTCTCACTTTTTCGAGAAGCCTTGCATGGGGGACCTTATCGAATGTCTTGCTAAAATCCACATAAACCACATCCACCGCTTTCCCTTCGTCAGTGTGTTTAGTCACATTTTCGAAGAACTCCACCAGGCTCGCAAGGCACGATCTACCTGTGACAAAGCCATGCTGAGTATTCTTGAGCATACTGAACCTCTCTAAATGCTCATAAATCTTGTCCCTCAGGATCTTAGAATCATAGAATCATAGAAACCCTACAGTGCAGAAGGAGGCCATTAGGCCCATCGAGTCTGCACCGACCACAATCCCACCCAGGCCCTACCCCCACATATTTACCCGCTAATCCCTCTAACCTACGCATCCCAGGACTCTAAGGGGCAATTTTTTTAACCTGGCCAATCAACCTAACCCGCACATCTTTGGACTGTGGGAGGAAACCGGAGCACCCGGAGAAAACCCACGCAGACACGAGGAGAATGTGCAAACTCCACACAGACAGTGACCCGAGCCGGGAATCGAACCTGGGACCTTGGAGCTGTGAAGCAGCAGTGCTAACCACTGTGCTACCGTGCCGCCCTTCTCCATCAGCTGACCAACCACTGAGGTTAGACTCACCGGTCGGTATTTTCCTGGGCTATCTCTATTCCCTTTCTTGAAAATAGGAACCACATGCGCAATCCTCCAATCCTCCGCCACCTCTCCCGTCTCCATCGACGATGCAAAGATCATCGCCAGAGGCTATGCAATCTCTTCCCTCGGCTCCCACAGTAACCTGGGGTACACCCCATCCGGACCCTGCGACTTATCTTTCTTGATGCCATTCAAAGATTCCAGCACAACCCCTTTGTTTAAGTCAACATACTCAATCTTTTCATTCCACCGCAAGCCCACAGTACATCCACCCGTGTCCGTCTCCTCTGTGAAAACCGAGGCAAAATACTCATTAAGCACCTCTGCCATTTCTACTGGTTCCGTCGTGATTTTCCCACCTTCACCTTTCATAGGCCCTATTCCTTCACGTCTCATCCTTGTACTCTTCACATATTTATAGAACTTGCCAAGGCCTTCTCGTGACCCCTTCTGGCTCTCCTAATTTCCTTCTTTAGTCCCTTCCTCATCTAGATCCCTATCTTCGCCAAGCTCTCTGAACCTTTTCTCCGCATTTCTTTTCTTCTCGACTAGGTCCCGCACGACTTTCGTACACCACGGTTCCTTTAACCTACCAACTCTTCCCTGTCTGCTCGGAACATTGTCCTGTAGCACCCTAGAAAGACATTCCCTGAAAAACTGCCACCTCTCTTCAGTACATTTCCCCGAGAATACCTCCTTCCAATTTACTCCTCTAATTTGCTGCCTTATGTCTTCATATTTCCCCTTACTCCATATAAACGCTTTCCTAGCTTGCCTGATCCTCTCTTCTTCCAATGCAAGCATAAAGGAGATAGAGTTATGATCGCTATCCCCAAGACGCTCTCCCACTGAGAGATCTGACACCTGTCCAGACTCATTGGTCAGTATCAGCAAGTACAGCCTCTCCTCTTGTAGGCTAGTCCACATGCTGTGTCAGGAAACCCTCCTGAACACACTTAACGAACTCCTCCCCATCCAATCCTCTTATCCTAGGGATATTTCAATCTATGTTTGGGAAATTAAAGTCTCCTATCACAACAACTCTGCTATTATTGCAACTCTCCAGGATCTGTTTCCCTATCTGCTCCTCCACCTCCCTGTCACTATTGGGCGGCCTATAGAAAACTCCCAGCAATGTGATCGACCCCTTCCCACTCCCAACTTCCACCCACAGAAACTCTGTAGACAATCCCTCCACAGCATACACCTTCTCTACAGCTGTGACAATATCCCTGATCAGCAGTGCCACTCCACCCCCTCTCTTGCCTCCCTCCCTGTCCTTCCTGAAACATCTGAATCCCGGCACCTGTCGTATCCAGTCCTGTCCCTGAGACATCCAGATCTCCGTAATGGCCACCACATCACACTTCCAGGCATCGATCCACGCTCTGAGCTCATCCCCTTTATTCACTATGCTCCTGCCATTAAAGTAAACACATCTCAATCCTTTGGTCTGAGCTCTCCCCTTCTCTATCCCCCGTCCATCCTCCCTCTTGCACCGTCTATAACCCTTCTCTGTTTGCGAGCTAAGTTCCTCGCTCCCAGTCACCTCGTCTCGATACCCTCCACCCAACCTATCTAGTTTAACTCTCCCCAGTAGCCTTAGCCAACCTTCCCGCCAGGATATTGGACCCCCTGGGATTCAATTGCCACCCGTTTATTGTGTACACGTCACACCCGCCCCTAAAGAGGTCCCAATGGTCCAGGAACCTGAATCCCTGCCCCCTGCACCAGTCCCTCATATACTTCTGTTGGATATTAAAATAGCATCTTGAGTTGAAAAGACCTGACAATCTAATGGGATTTCAGCATTAATGATGAAATATAAAATGATTTTTCAAAACAAATAACAATGAAACAGAATAGAATTGTATTAATGCTTATGTTCCACGTTCTAATAAGGACACTAAGGTTATAGAAAATTAAAAATTCTCTGCACTGAGAAAAATACATAATAGACATAGAAACAAAAATCCATCATTACAGCAGTGGATATTATCGAGTAGTCTGATTGATATATTTAAGAATCTGGTTGAATGGGACAGGACAGATGGGCTCTGAATAACCAAATTGCCAAATAAATTACTTTCAGAATTTCTCTGTCTCTATAAAATTTGAATCCAGTGACAGGCTGTGAAGAGAAAGATTGCATCACAATGGGAAACACTTTAACAGACTGAAAATGAACAAACTGGGAACAAGATAATGTTCCTTATTTGCGTGAACTATTTTCTAATTCAATTCCAGGAAGTGAAACCAAGACATAACACAACTGCAAAATGCTGCAGACGTCGCAAATTGCTGATTTGAATATTTCCAGCATTTTCAAATTCCATTAGCTTTCTACAATTTTTCAACTAGTTCATTGATGTGAACATTCTCGTGCAGCCCAGACTGTTACACATCAACTAAGGATTAATCTAGGAGATTATGATCAGTGTTCTCCTGCCAATGGGAAAATAATCAATGATGGAAGTTATCCACATTCAAAGCAGAGGAATCTGGCTCCTGAGACTAATAAACCAATGTTCAAAACCATTGCGTTATCACAGAGTTTATATTAAGACAGGTGAGAACAGGTAGTGATCCAAGTTCAAAGGCATCTCTCTCTGAATTCAGAGAGCTCACTGTACTGTTTCCGATTGTGTCTGAACCCAACAAACAAACATTGATCTTTGCAATAAAAATAATGCTGGAAATACTGAGCAGGTCAAACAGCTTCTTTGGAGAGTGAACAGTTAATGTTTCAGGTCGATGAGTTTTCATCAAAATTCATGTTGTTCCCTTCCTACTGATGCTGCCTGACCTGTAGTCAGTATTTACAGTACTCTATGTTTTTATTTCAGGTTTCCATTATCTGCATTATTCAGCTTTTGATTGGTAATCGTTGCCTCCTGATGTCTGCCTTTTTTCTACTTTGATAAGAATCAGATTATTTTAAAACTGAACTGAGGTTACACAACCATATCTGCCCACAGGACTTGATTTCTCTACGGGGTCTACTGAACGGCAAATTGAAGGGAAAGTGATGTAATATCACTGATACCACATACAGGATTAACAGTTCAAAATAAACAATACTTCTTGCAATTCAGATCCAGCTGTGTACCAGAGAACAGGGCGAAGACGATTATACTGCTCGATTGAAAGATATCTGTATGATTATGATGTGTAGTTGACCTTTTCCCAGGGTACTACAGAATCCATAACACTACCCATTTTCTCAGAATCAGGAGAATCAGCATAACGGAGGGAGCAAGAAAATAGTGACTATTATTACCATTTTTAATATTGCAAACGACCCATTATGGTTTCGGTGTATTAGTTAAGCAATATTTTCCAATTTTCTAGATTTCCAGTTCTGGAATGGTTCCGGGAATAATAGCGGCCACTCAGGATATCAAATCTGTGCTGGTTTTCTAAGACAGCAATGCTACTATTTCCATTCCGGCTCCCTTTCGTCACAACACAGTTATTTCCCTTTTCTTTATTATCCAATCCCCATTTGAAAATAACAATTAAGTCAGTTTCCAACAGAGTCATGGCAGTGCAGTCCAAAACCAAACAACACAGTGCAGTTCAGTTTAAATAGCTCAACCTGCCATCTTTGGTTAATCGTAAATGGATGTTCTTAGTTTTGGAGAAAGAGCAAGACCAAAAGCACAATGTACCTCCTTGCCCAAGAGCAGGTCCATGGAGGATTGAAGCAGTCAGGGTGTAAGCCAGTGTGGATAGAGCCAGTGAGATTAGATAGTGTGTAACTCAGGGAAGTTGGAGCCAGACATTGCGTATCCTGGGGAGGATGGAGCATGTGATATCAGATAGTGTGTGACCCAAGAAGAATGGAGCCAGTGATACTGGCCTGTGGAACCCTGGGAGGATGGAGCCAGTGAGATCATACAGTGTGTAAAGTGATGTGGATGGAGCCAGTGAGATCAGACTGTATGTAACCCGGTGTTGATTGAGCCTGTGAGATCAGACAGTGTATAACCCCAGGAGGATGGAGACGGTATGATGCTGCCGGTTAATGCCAAATTATGTTGAAGATATTGTTCTGTATGATTCTAAAGAAGTATTTTGAGTTCAAATGACATGAAAACCTAATGGGACCCCAATATTAATGATGAAACATAAAATTATAATTTAATAGCCAATGGAACTGTATGCATTTTGAGAGTTTGAGTATCATGACTTCCACCTTATGAGGAGGGTAATGATAAGAAGGACACAGAAAATCTACAAACTCGCTACACTGTGCTGATGTGAAGTATTGGGAGAAATATAGACGATAGACATAGAAACATCAGTTCTCCATTACAGCAGTGGATATTATCGAGTTTCTGCTTGGTATGTACACGAATACGAGTGAATGGGGCAGTACAGATAGACTGTGAGCAACCAAATTGCCAAATGTTTCATGTTCAGAATTTCTCTTTCTCTCTATAATTTGAATCTACTGACAAACTGTGAAGAGAAAGATTGCATTGCAATTTGAAATGCTTTGGCAGGGCAGGAAGTTAACAAATTAGGAACAATCCGGTTCCTTCTTTCGTAACCTATTTTCTAATTCCATTCCAGGAAGTGAAACATGTACACAATGAACTGCAGACTATTGCAGAAGTTGCATGTTGCTGAGTTGAGTATTTCCAACATTATCTAACTCCCTTAACTTTCTCAATTTAGCAACATTTTCAGGGTTGAGTACATTCTAGTGCTGACCAGACTGTTACTCATTAACTAAATATTAATGTTGGAGATTATAATTAATGTTCTGTTACCAATGGGGAAATAATTAATCATGGAAGTTATTCGAATTTAAGGCAACGTAATCTCGAAAGTGAGACTAACAGAGCTTTGTCCAAAAACTATCATGTAATCAGAGTTAAAATTAAGACAAGAAAGAACAGCTGGTGTTCAAGTTCAAAGACTTTTGAACTCGGAGAGTTCATTGTACTCTTCCACTTTATATCTGAACCCAATATTTCCTTTTGTGTCTGAACCCAATAAACAAATACTGATCTTGGCAATGAAAACAAAATGCTGGAAATACTCAGCAGATCAAGCAGCTTCTGTGGAGAGTGAACAGTTGGTGTTTCGGGTTATTGCTTGGCTATTAATTTAAACATCGTTCAAATTCGTTCAGCAATCTCCCTTTTTTCAACTCTTTAGTTATCAATTCAAACAGTTTCAACACGTTTGACTCTTTTACTGAACATTAACACTAACTCTAACTCTAAGAATTAAACTGAAAATAGATGCCACCGATTTTAGGTTTAAAAGATAAACTGGTCATGTCCATTTCTGATAAAGAATTTATTTTCGTAGTCTTCTCTAAAGAAGTTCCTTCAGAGCATACTTCTTACGATGGTGATCGTCATGGAGATATTGCTGAAGACACAGGCTGCACATATCTTTTACCTACAAATTATTTTACATGCATCCAGCCAACTGTGTAATCGGAAACCGATTATTTGACTTGAACAGACAATGAGATGACTTGAAATGACACCATTATGCTTGGTTCAGATTGCACGTAACCCGCATAAAACTTGCTGTCACCAGTCTACCCAAAAGTACACAACTTTCCATACTAGGTCAACACAGGAAGCTTCAGATCACAGTTCCCAGGCCAAATCATGCTTCACAGCAACGTTACAAACTGCAACTGGTCTTAACTTTAATTTCACCAAAAATTTCAGCATGCTCACTCCCAGCCAGAATAGCCCTTTTAAAGCCAATATTGCCAGTATTGTTTTTAAAATCATTGTTGCATTCGTTCTTTCTCTGTCAACAATGTCGATCATCTTTCATCATAACTCATTATGCCCCCTCACCGCAGATGCTGCCTGACATGTTGTAAGCATTTCCAGCCTTCTCGATTTTCATTTCAGATTGCCAGCATCTGTGATAGTTCACTTTCGATTGATGATCTCCTGATATCTGTCTTTTTTGTATTTCGATAATAATCAGGTTACATAGTTACATTAAAATTAAACTAAGGTTTTACGGCCAAACCTGCACACAGGACATGATTAATCTACAAGGTCCATTGAGCCACAGTTTGAAGATAAGGAGATTTACCACACACAGTATTAATTGGTGTGTCAGAAAATATCAGCAATCTAGCAGAAACATTCAACAGAAAGAATGCTGTGTCTCATTTAAGTCAACCGTTGTACCAGAGAATAGGGTTGAGAGCATTTTACTGCTCAATTAAAGATCGCCGTTATGATTATGATGTGTAACTGAACTTTACACAGGGTGTGTTCCGTAAACTACAGAGTCCACAACACTATCCATTCTCTCAGAATCAGGTGCATCAGCATAAGGAAGGACCTACAAAATAGTGACCACTGTTACCATGTTTTAATATTGCAAACTGACCAGTCGTGGATTGTATGTAGTAGTTAAGTAATATTGAAAGAAATCATAGAAGCCCTACAGTACATAAAGAGGCCAGTCGGCCCATCGAGTCTGCACCGACCATAATCCAACCAAGGCCCTACCCCCATATCACTACATATTTTACCCGCTAATCCCTCTAACCTACGCATCTCAGGATAATTTTGAGCATGGCCAATCAACCTAGCCCGCACATCTTTGGACTGTGGGAGGAAACCGGAGCACCTGGAGAAAACCCACACAGACACGAGGAGAATGTGCAAACTCCACACAGACAGTGACCAAAGCCGGGAACCGAACCTCCGTCCCTGGAGCTGTGAAGCAGAAATGCTAACCATTGTGCTGCGTTGCCGCCCGTGCTATCATAGAACATTTGCAGGAATAAAGGCGAACATGCAACTTGTCAAATCTTTTCTGGATCTCTATGAGGGCAATCCTAATTCACCTGTCCCTCCCTTCAACAATTTGCAGTCATTTCCCTTTCCTGTATTTATCCAATTCTCTTTTGAAAATATCATTTAAATAAACTTCCAGCATGTTCATGTTCAATGCAATCGAAAGCTAAACATTCATTGCAGTTTCGTTTAAAATTTTCACCTGTCATTTTGTTTCACCATAAATATACGTCCTCATTTTTGGGGACAGATCCAGACCCAAAGCCAAACGAACCTCCTTAAACAACAACAGGGCACCAGTATGTAAGCCAGTGTGTATGGAGGTTGTAAGATTTCAGAGTGTGTAACGCAGGGAAGTTGGAGCCAGTGAAATTATCACAGTCTATCCCCAGAATGAAGGAACCAGTGAGATCGGACAGCGTGTAACCAGGGAAGATGGAGCTGGAAAGTGAGGAAATGTTGCTCTAAGGGATGACACTGCCTAGGCAATTGCTAACAGTCAAGGTTCATGGTTGAACTGCAAGAATTATTTATTTCTGTCTGATGCAAGGATATCGAAACCATGGCTTCCAAGGGAAATTTTAGGAAGTATTAGATCCAAGGGAGAGGCATAGAAATTGCACATGGAAAGAAAATCACGTTTGGGAGCAGTTTCGAATTCAGCAAAGGAGGGCCAACGATCTGCTTAGTCAGGGGAAAAGACAGTACGTGAGTAAGTTTGCGGGGAACTTAAAAACTGATTGTTTCTATACGTATGTGAGAAGAAAAAGTCTGCTGAAGACAAATGAAGGAACCTTACTGTCAGAAAAGGGGGGATTTTTAATGGAGAACAAAGAAATGTGCTGACCAACTGAAAACATGCTTTGGTTGTGTCTTCACAGCGCAGGACACAAATAGCATATCAGAATTGTGGGCCAGCACAGGGCTCAGAGAGAGGGAAGAACTGACGGAGATCAGTATTAGTAGAACAATATTTTTGGGGAACCTCATGGGATTGAAGATTGATTTTTTTTTTTAGGGCCGGATAACTTACATCCCTGAGTGCTTGAGGAAGTGGCCCGAGCCACTGAGATCATCACTGGTCATTTCTGGTCATCTTCCAAGGTTCTACAGAGTCTGGAACAGTTCCTACAGATTGGAGGTGAGGGTATGTAAACCCATTATTTAAAAGGGAGGTAGAGAGAAAGCAGGGGATTATAATCTAGTGAACCTGATGCGGAAAATTTAGTGGTGCAGACAATTCTAGAATCAATTGTCAAAATTTTTATAGCAAAACATTTTGAAAACAGTGTTTGAATTGAACAGAGCAGCATAGAGTTAAGGAAGGGAAATCATGTTTCATGTATGAACTGAAATTCTTCAAAGATGTAACTAGCAGATTTAATGAGAGCGGGGCAATGGATGTGGTTTATTGGACTTTCAGAAGGCTTTAGACGAAATCCCACATAAGAAAATGGCGTGTAAAATTAAAGTGCGTGGAATTAGAGGGAGTGTATTGAGATGGATAAAACTGGGTGGGAGGGTGAGTTATGACAGGGATGCAATATAATTTGGACAAGTTAAGTTATTGGGCAAATTAATGGTAGATGCAGTACAATTTGGATAAATGTGAAGTTATCCAGTTTGGAAGCAAAAACAGAATAGACAGTTGGAAAGGGGGTCATGCAACGAGACTTGTATGTCCTTGTGCACCATTCACTGAAGGTAAGCATGTAATTGCGGCAGACTGTAAGAAAGGCAAATGTTACGTTGAATTTCATAGCGAGAGGATTCGAGCGCAGGAGAAGGGTTTCTTGCTACAATTATAGAGTGCCTTGGTGAGGCCACATCTGGAATAATGTGTGCAGTTTTGGTCTCTTTATCTGAGGAAGGATGTTCTTGCTATAGAGGGGGTAGAGAAGGTTAACCAGATTGATTTCCTGGGATGGCACGTCTGACATATAACTAGAGATTGTGTCAGTGAGATAGTGTTGAGTTGAGTTCATAAGAATGAGGAGGAGTCCCAAAGAAAATTTTGCAATTCTAACAGGACTAGGCAGGGTAAAGACAAGGATGATGTCCCCACTGATGGGGATGTATATAAACAGTGGCCACAATCTGAGGATACATGTTACACCATTCAGGACAGAGATGAAGAGAAAGATCTTCATCCCACAGGGAGTGGTCGCCTGTGGAATTTGCTGCCACATGAAGTAGTTCAGGCCAAAACATTATCTGTTTTCAAGAAGCAGTTAGATATTGCTCTTGGGGCGCAGGGGATTAAAGGATATCGGTGGAAGGCGGGATCAGGCTATTGAAGTGGTTGATCAGCCATGATCATAATGAATGGCGGAGCAGACTCTAAGAGCCTCCTCCGCTTCATATTTTCTACGTTGCTATGGCAGTGCATATCCCTGGAAGGATAGAGCCTGTGAGATCAGTCAGCGTGTAGCCCGAGAGGATGGCGCCAGAGGGATCAGACTGTGCGTATCCCAGGAAGAATGGAACCATTGAAATTGGATGTGTGTAAGCAGCTAAGGTAAAACCGATTAAATGGACTCTGTAACCCGGGGAAGATGGAGTCCGTGAGATCGGACCGTCTGCCACTCATTTTGACCAGATCAGTCAGAATAAAATTAAGGAATTGTCTGCCTCAGGAACGTGACTGGGGAGATGGTGGAGGTAAAGGAGACAGCTTGGAGCTGGAGCTTCGAGGGAACAACATCCAACATCAACCAGGTTGTGTATCCTCAGATTAATGTGCCCAGCTACAGTTAAAATTATTTACTTCCAACATTTTGCCTCCTCGATCCTATAATGTCCAGCGCTGGAATATATTGCAGGTCCTCATTGCTGCCCACCACTCCCGTTCCCCAATAATCCCCTTTTCTTAAACCCCCTTCATATGTGATGTAAATGATTTAAATGGATCACCACGATTCCTACATTCCTCTACCCAGACTACACTTAAACCGTCCATCTAATTCACAGAATCAGAACACAGCAGAAGAAAGCCAGTCAAGAACAAAGAAAATTACAGCACAGGAACAGACCCTTCGGCCCTCCAAGACTGCACCGACCATGCTGCCCGACTGAACTAAAACCCCAACCCTTCCAGGGACGACATCTCTCTATTTATATTTCTCTATCCTATTCATGTATTTGTCCAGACGACCTTTATAACGCACTGTCGTATCTGCTCCCACTACCTCCCAGGCACCCACCACCCTCTGTGAAAAAAATGCCTCGTACATCTCCTTTAAAACTTGCCCCTCGTACCTTAAACCTATGCCCCGAAGAAACTGACTATTCCAACCTGGGAAAAAAGCTTCGACTATCCACTCTGTCCATGCCCCTCATAATTTTGTAGACTTCTAACAGGTCGCCCCTCAACCTCCGTTATTCCAGTGAGAACATACCAAATTTTCCCAACTTCTCCTCATAGCTAATGACTTCCATACCAGGCAATATCCTGGTAAATCTTTTCTGTACCCTCCCCAAAGCCTCCACATCTTTCTGGTAATGTGGCGACCAGAATTGAACACAATATTCCAAGTGCGGCCTAACTAAGGTTATATAAAGCTGCAACATGACTTGCCAATTTTTATACTCAGTGCCCGGGCCGAGGAAGACAAGCATGCCGTATGTCTTCTTGACTATCTTCTCCACCTGCGTTACCACTTTCAGTGACATGTGTACCTGTACACACAGATTCCTCTATCTATCAATACTCTTAAGCGTTCTGCCATTTACTACATATTTCCTATCTGTATTAGACCTTCCAAAATGCATTACCTCACATTTGCGCAGATGAAACTCCATCTGCCATCTCTCCGCCCAAGCGTTCAACCGATCTATATCCTGCTGTATCCTGTGATGGTCCTCATCACTATCCGCAAATCCACCAACGGTTGTGTCATCTCTCATCAAACCAGTTACATTTTCCTCCAAATCATTTATATGTATTACAAACAGCAAAGGTCCCAGCACTGATGCCTGAGGAACGCCACTTGTCACAGCCCTCAATTCAGAAACACACCCTTCCACTGCTACCCTCTGTCTTCTATGACGGAGCCAGTTTTGTATCCATCTTGCCAGCTCATCCCTGATCCCATGCGACTTCACCTTCTGCATCAGTCTGCCATGAGGGAGCTTGTCAAAGGCTTTGCTGAAGTCCATGCAGAAAATATCCAGTGTCCTAACCTCATCAATCATATTCATCACTTCCTCAGTCAGCACATTAAGTCTTCACGGATGCTCTGACAAATATCTTACCAAAGCCCTCTCCTCCGCCCTATCTCCATAACTGCACACAATCAGCGTGGCTAATCCACCTATCCTGCACATCTTGAGACACCAATAGGCAATTTACCATGGCCAATGTTCCCAACCTGCACATCGTTGGACTGTGGCGAGAACCTGATGGAGAAGATCCTGAGGGACAGGATATATGAGCATTAAGAGAGGTTTAGTATGCACAAGAATACTCAGCATGGCTTTGTCAAGGGCAGATCGTGCCTTACGAGCCTGGTGGAGTCCTTCGAAAATGTGACTAAACACATTGTCGAAGGGAAGGTGGTAGATGTGGTTTATGTGGATTTTAGCAAGGCGTTCGATAAGGTTCCCCCATGCTAGGCGCCTAGAAGAAGTGAGACGGCATGGGATCCAAGGGGCTGCTACCCGGTGGATCCAGAACTGGCTTGCCCAAAGCAGTCAGAGAGTGGGTATAGATGGGTCTTTTTCTAAATGGAGGTCGGTCACCAGTGGTGTGCCCCAGGGATCTGTTCTGGGACCCTTGCTGTTTGTCATTTTCATAAATGACATGGATGAGGAAGCGGAGGGATGGGTTGGTAAGTTTGCCGACGACAGGAAGGTTGGTGGGATTGTGGATAGTCTGGAGGGATGTTAGAAGTTACAGAGGGACATAGATAGGATGCAAGACTGGGCGGACAAGTGGCAGATGGACTTCAACCCAGATAAGTGCGTAGTGGTCCATTTTGGTTGGTCAAATGGGATGAAGGTGTACAATATAAAGGGAAAGACTCTTAGTACTGTAGAGGATCAGAAGGACCTTGGGGTCCGGGTCCATAGGACTCTGAAATCGGCCCCGCAGGTGAAGGAGGTGGTTACGAAGGCGTATGGTGTGCTGGCCTTTATCAATCGAGGGATTGAGTTTAGGAGTCCGGGGATAATTGATGCAGTTATATAACACCCTCGTCAGACCCCACTTTGTGTACTGTGCTCAGTTCTGGTCGCCTCACTATAGGAAGGATGTGGAAAAGATTGAAAGGGTGCAGAGGAGATTTACAAGGATGTTGCCTGGATTGAGTGGCATGCCTTATGAGGATAGGCTGAGGGAGCTCGGTCTTTTCTCCTTGGAGAGACGAAGGATGAGAGGAGACCTAATAGAGGTGTATAAGATGTTGAGACGCATAGATCGGGTGGACTCTGAGGCTTTTTCACAGGGTGGAAATGTCTCCTACGAGAGGACACAGGTTTAGGGTGCTGGGGGGTAGTTACAGGGGAGATGTTAGGGGTAGGTCTTTCACACAGAGGGTGGTGGGCGAATGGAATCGGCTGCCGTCAGTGCTGGTGGACGCGAACTCAATAGGGTCTTTTAAGAGACTCCTGGATGAGAACATGGAGCGTAATAGGATGAAGGGTTATAGGTAGGTCTAGAAGGTAGGGATGTGTTCGGCACAACTTGTGGGCCGAAGGGCCTGTTTGTGCTGTAGTTTTTCTATGTTTCTATGAAACCGGTACACCCAAAGGTAACCAACACAGACAGGGGGAGAATGTGAAAACTCACCAGAGGCTAGAATGGTACAAACCACTGTGCCACCCAATTAGTTGCATGCCAGTTCTTAACACCAAAATATCCCTCCCACTACTGATCCATCCCACTACTGATCTTGAAAATTAGCTGCTCATTCTGCAAATGTGTTAATATTCTCCTGTCAATTGTTGCAGACTGCTTTACTCTCGGTCTCCCCCTTCCCCAGGCGCACAATTTGGCGTCACCAATAAATTTAGAAATTGTGGTAAGAATTTGCCCTCATAAATTCAAGTGTCAAATGGGCAAGAAAACAGAAGGTTTCATCAACCGTTTGAGTCACGGTAATTTATGACATTGTGCAATGCAGTTTAAAACGGTTATTGTGTTGGGGGTTTTTCCATCGGGTGTGTCAGTGCCCCCTTTTCTTTCCGACGCACCATTCAGCCATGTGAACAGTCAACCGCCTTCCCTCCCCCCCCCCCCCCCCCGCCCACCGCCCCATCCGCATGGCAGTCAAGGTTGTAGCTGCCATGGGCAAGTTCTCCTCTTGTGGAGGAAGAGGGGGCGGCGGTGCCAGCTGCGGCTGCACAAATGTATCGGTGGCCTTGAAGGTGGGGCAACACCTCCATACGTGCCCTTCCTATTTGCATGCACTGCACGCTGTACGCGTACCAAAAGACGCTACCACGGCCATTGCCTTTACAGACTCAATGGCCTTGATGGGGTTAGTGTAGCACGTCACCACCAGGTGCTTGGTTAATAGCCATGAAAGGTAGCAGCACTGCGGGAGTGGCGGTGGTTAAGGATGCCGCCAATCCCACATAGGTGGCCTTAGAGTGCCCAACCACTGGCGAAAATGCTGTCATCGCCATTGGGTTGTGCTGCACCCATCCCAAGTTTTCCCTTGTCAGTGGTGGTGGAGGCAAACTCAATCGGGTCTTTTAAGAGACTCCTGGCTGAGTACATGGGACTTAATAGGATGGAGGGTTATAGGTAGGCCTAAAAGGTAGGGATATGTTCGGCACAACTTGTGGGGCCGATGGGCCTGTTTTGCTGTAGTTTTCTATGTTTCTATGTTTCTAACCTTGGCCTCTGAGATCCACCACCTCGCCCCCGCCCCAACATCCCCCAACACCACCGCCCCCTCCACCCCCCCCCCCCCCCCCCCCCACACCCCGCCTCCATGTAAGGTGCATTTTTCAGTTCCTCTGTATTTCCATTGATTATTGCATGGAAAACTTCCAGCAAAAGCCAAATGCTCCAAACTCCCACAGCAGCAGTTGCAAAAGCAAATAATCTCACAGCAACGGGCACAGCAGCAGAACAGTTGCAAAACAAAAACAAACTACTCAAGTTTCAGTTGCAAACTGCAGCAATCAACAGGTTTCAGGTGTCTCCAATTTCCTTCATGCAGCAAGATGGCATTTCTTTTGAGCCAACCGAATAAACTAAATTAACTAACCTCATGGAAAAATCAAAAAGGGCAGGGCCAAAAAGAAGGGAAGCGCCCAAAGCAAAAGACAAAGCAAAAAGGAAACTTAAAACATTAAATCAACATGTGGTTAAGGTCGTCGACGGCACAGCCCAGTCCCTGAAGTGCCCACCGAGCACTACATGCCTGAATTGTGCCTTCAGGCCATACAAGCTCCCTCTTCAGTGACCCCCGGCCCCGAATATAGATAGTCGGGTCGGACGACTACCTAATTTCCCAACCGGTCGCCCTCTGACGGATCTGTTCGTAGTTCATTTCGCTGGACCCAGGAGCAGATTCACGAATAGGTCCTCTGCCTTCTCCGCCCGCCTCCGCACCAAGTACCCATTAATAAGAAGCATGGGACTGAAGTCCAAACAAAACATGAAAAAGGGTTTTGAGACAACAAAAAATAAGTGCAGCCTATAACATTGAACATAAATGTGGCCCACAGACTCCGTGAAATCATAAATCGGCCAATTTTCTGGGGAGCCTATGATCTGGTGCAATTTACGGCTGTATGGTATTGCTGCGTGCACTGCCTCACGGCTGACCAGCAGCACAAGGTGGGTTTTATAAATTGTCAGTTTGAAATTCAGTTCTCAAATTTTATTGCACTCCATCGCTCTGTCTCTGATTCCGCACCCCCCCCCCCCCCCCCTCCCTCGCCGCCCAACCCCACGCACTGTGGTGCGGAGAGTCATGCTGCGTGATATCGGCCCCTCAGCCAAAACTGACAGGCAGCTTGCCCTGGATTTCCTAGCATCCAGCAGACCCTATGTCATTACCCCACCCCCAGGAATATGCACCCCCTCCCCGACCTATTGCCCGCGACCATCATACACACAACCTTTACTCATACGTGGACACAGGTGCCAGTATGCAGTCGGAGAATAGAAGTCAGACTTGTGTGGCACCAGGACAGCACCACAGTGTGCTTCATAGTGACATGCCATCAGCATCCAGCCTGGACCAAAAACTCACTAGCACAGTCAACCCTTCCCCCTCACCGTGGTGTGATGCCATTCTGGCGTATGGTGTGGGTTAGGGGTGGCACGAAGCTGGGAAAGGGAGATGCTGGGGCTGTTTTGGGTGGGGTGACCCCAGGGTATGGTGGGCAGGTGGGAGTAGTAGCTGCCGGACTGCATGGCAGCTATTCTGGGAACCTGGCTGCGATGAATGCCTCCCTCACCAACTGCCCTGCCGAACCCATAGAATTGCTGCGGGTCTTTCATCCTCCGGTTCCTCCACTGCATCCTTCTCCACACACCCCCTAGTGCTGTCCGTCATTTTCCTGCTCCTCTTCTCCTCCCAACTGTTGCATCACTTTGTGAAACGCACAGCAGAACACAATCATATTGGAAACCGGCACAGGGCTGTATTGGCGAGCACCAGAGAGGTCCAGGGACCCTATCTTCAGAAGCCTGATGCACTGCTCCATGATGGTCTGGGTGGCAACATGGGCATTATTGCAGTGGGTCTCTGCCTCGGTCTCTGGCCTCCGACAAGCCCTCAGTGGGTATCCCTCGTCCCCACGAGCCATCCTATCAGCCTGGGCTGGTTCCCAAAGAGCCCAGGTATGCCTGAACCCGGAGAATGCGCACTCCCCGGGTGGTGTGCATACACGTGCAAGGTGATCAGCCTGCAGTCGTACACAATCGGCTCACTCAGAGATTGAAACCCTTTCCTATTGATGAACTACACTCCCTAACTGAGCGGGGACGCATGGTGTCGTGTGTGCCACCTACAATCGCCTGCACATAGGGCAAGTCAACAATGGCGCCAAAACCTGTAGCCAGACCTTCTAGTTGGGACTGGCCCACGGTGGAGTGTCTGTAACGGTCGACTTGGGCATAAAGGGCATCCGTGACCTGACGGATACAACTGTGCATAGAGGCTTGCGATATGCCACGGATTTCCTCATTACATGCTTTGAAAGAGCCGGTGGTGTAGAATCTGCGTGCTGCCTTGACCTTCAACTCCACCGGGAGCCTTTGTCCTACAGTCCTACAGTCACTCGAGGTTCCAGGTCTGGGAGGGTTGACACGGCTGCCACGTTGTCTCCTTACTTACTCGGAGCCTATACTGGCACATAGCTTCTGTCATCCGTCCAATAACCTGTGCATGCTGTAGATCATTGGTCTCTGTCTCTTACTTCCTCTGTCTCCCACCCATTTTCTCACCCTGATCCTTGCTGCCAGGACCCTACCCTCCTGGTTTGGCAATGGGCCCTGCCTGACCTTGCAGTGACAGGACGGCTCTCTCCTCCTCCTTCTCCTCATCGGCCGCCACAATGATGGCTATCCCATTGGCTAAGAATCCTAAGTCCATTTAACCAGTGGGGGGAAGGGGGTGCGGATGACAGAGAGGGGGATTTGGTGAGAAACATTTCCTATGGCTGCACATCCCTGCCGCCCACTCGCTGCCAGTGTCCAATGTCGTGTGCATGCTGCCAACCCAACGCCATCCGGGGTGCTATGCATCACCTGAATGGTTTGCCTACCGTTGACATACTGGCCAGGGCACGCAGAGAGAGCGTATGGGTAACTGTGCAGGGATGCTCACTGCGGACACATGAGGCATTGACATGGGTGCAAACATTGCATTGCCTTGCAGGTATGATTTGTAATTCAGAGTCAGGAGAAGGGCAAGCTCGTGAATATCAGGAGACGGGTACCCATCGAAGGCAGCACTGCAGAGTCCATGCAGTCAGAGGATCTGTGTTAACATCTGGTGAACTTCTTTGATTGGGCAGCAGCTGCCAGCGGTGCTGCATGTTACAGTTAATGGGGCCTGGGATCTAATGTCTGGAGTCAGCCACTGTGCAGTTCAAGAAGACAGGTAGCAGAGAAGCTCGTCATTTGTCATGAGGTTGCTGATTGACCTGAGTCACACTTTCGGCGTTCTATCTGAAGCCAGGACAGTGCACTCACCATGAACCTGGTGCGAGCGGCAACCACCGGCCTGCAGAGCCTGAGAACAACATAGCCCCCCCCCAAAAAAAAAAAGTGCAGCACCCATGCAAGTCCCCCAACTTACCCGGCAACTTTGCTGTTAATAGGTATCTCCGGTTTCCCGCTCGACACCCTCCCGTTCCCGCACTCCACGTACTGAAGCTCGATGGATATTCCCCCCTCTGTCCCTTTCACTACTGCCACGTCAAGGGCAGACTTTCATGGAGAAGCTTTAAATGACGCCTCCGTTATGCAGGAGACGGGGGGCGGGGGGATATATAAAGGAGGGGGGAAATTTAAGGGAGGGATAAACTGCCCTGCTGAATTCGCTACCGATATGGTGAGATATTTAAAAGATTTAGGTTGACGTTGCGCCCATTGTCGGCGCCCATTGTCCTGCTTTTTTTGCTCAGTCCACAAGGGCCAACTCCTTCCTCAGGCCTGTACCTTTGCCCTATGGTAAAGTTCTAGTATGCGACTCTGTCTTCACTCTTTCTATCTTAGATTGAAACTCTAGGATGTAATGATCACTCTTTCCAAGAGGATCATTACCTTCAAAAGCATTTATCAACCCTTCCTCGTCGCGTAATACTAAAGCTAAAATAGCCAGTTCTCTGTTTGGCTCCATGGCAGGTTGCTCTAATAAACAAACCCTCATACGCTCAAAAGAAGCAAATGTGGTGGGAGAAAAGACAACCCTTTTCAGACATTGTGTGGACCTTTTCTGGAGTACACTGCCTGGACGAATGTGTGAGGCACGTGCAATCGAGATATTCAAGAGAACATTAGATGATGATTTGAATTGAAACAATGTGCACATGTAGTGGGAAAGGCAGGAGAATCGCACGAAGTCATGTTGTTCGTTTAGAGGACCAGTGCAGACACGACTGGCCAAATGGTCTCCTCTGGCAGTGTAACAATCATGTGTGTCTGTGATAATTAATCAGCATGATAATGTTTTTTTAAAGTAATTCAGAGCAAGGATACACCTTGCAACTGATGTAATTTGTTTAAAACAGTCATTGAATTGTAAGGGTGAGAGACAATATTTTTCTTCATTTCAGTGAATAGTTCTGCTACAATGGCTGAAGGAAGCAATGACATATTCGAAATGCCAACTCTTGGAAGACCCCTACGCATAGGAATGTTATATGATCGACGGAGTGATACCTTCATCCCAGGTATTGCTAAGATCAAACAGGATATAACCTCAATATAATTCAGCAAATAATCCTAATATCACTGAAGATATAACACAAAACGTCTTCACGATATATCTTAAATAAAGCCAATGCCATCCACTGGAAAATGTTACTTTCATACACGTCATAACGACAATAATTGCCCAAGATATAAAACAAACATAATCCCAGATGACGCGATCCATCCAAGAAATGATCCCAACATCAGACATGATTTAACTCCAAAGAAGTCCAGAACATGACTGCGATATCCCATAGTTACTTCTGGTTTTAGGGGAGCTTCAGGGGATTTGTGAATAATTGATAATTTTGTTATTATGTAAAAGAACAGGAGCTGAGGTTTTCTGGAGAATAAATGGAAATGAGAGACAGAGCAGGGAACAAAAAAGAATGGAAATTGACATTAAGAGTGAAAATGCAAAGACGAGAAGAGACGAGGCCATAAGTGCAACCAACAGCCAATGAGAATTAGATCAGTGGTTTGTGAGAATCAGAAGAGAAAATTAAAATTCAGCGCTGATTGGCAAGGGAATCAGTAGATTGTGGAGCACTCACCCATTCGCATATGCAGTGAGTGATGCGCCAGTACCAGCGCTAACCCACTGCTAATGACGTGACACGCAGCTGCCTGTCACAAGTATGGCCCTGCTCAATTGCGCACAAAAATGAAAAGCAGATATGAACTCCGAAGCGTGACAATGGTAAATTAGACTCAGCACCTCCGTTCCAGAACGGCCACTTCTCCCCGCTCCCTCCACTCTTGGAAGAGATGCTTCTCCTCCACTTACCTCCTTCTCAACGAGTGTTTCACTCATTGCAGTGGTTAGCACCGCTTGCTGATAGCGCCAAGAACCAAGTTGAATTCCAAGCTTGGGTGACTGTGCGGAGTCTGCACGGTTTGCACGTGCCTGCGTTGGTTTTCTCCGGATGCTCCGGTTTGCCTCCACAGTCGGAAAGACGTGTTGCTTGATGGAATGCCCATGCTAAATTATCCGTCAGTGTACCCGAACAGGCACCGAGTGTGGCGACTGGCAGATTTTCACAGAAACTTTATTGCAGTGTTAATGTAAGCCTACACTAATGATAAACTTTAAAACTTTGTACATTGCTATCTCTCTCCCCTTCACCCCACATGTTCCCTTACCCCAGCCCTCAGTTCACACTCCCCGTTTAGCCTAATACTCCCTCATTTCCTCTGTCCCCTTCACCAAACTGTCCTCTTTGCCCACCCACCATGACATTTTCTCCGTAATTTCCGTCATCCATCCCTTCTACCAGCTCAAAGAGTGTTTTGCTTTCAATTCAAGGTATTGGGTCGAACCGCTTGTAACAAGGCCAAACCCGGGCTCTCTGCCGCATGACAGCGGTCACATGACTACGGCAAGCAGTACATACATTTTACTACTTGTCTGTATTTCAATCCCAATGAACATAAGGCATATTTACATGCGCAATCATATGTAACCAGATTATGCAATTTACCCCTTATAGATCCACCATTCCAATGCATTCCAAACTGTTCCATATTCTCGTCAGTTCCTGCACATGCATTGCATACAAAGTCGTTAAATCCTGAAATAACTGAATGGTACCTCTGTTGATTGTTATTTCCTGTTTTCTTAAGTTTAACGTTGATACGTTTGTGTCACAAGTAGGCTTACATTAACACTGCAATGAATTTACTGTGAAAATCCCCCAGTCGCTACACTCCGGTGTCTGTTCGGGTACACTGAGGGAGAATTTAGCATGGCCAATCCACCTAACCGGCACGTCTTCGGACTGTGGGAAGAAACCGGAACACCTGGAGGAAACCCATGCAGGCTCGGGGAGAATGTGCGGACTCTGCACAGACAGTCACTCAAGCTGGGAGTCAAAACTGTGTCCCTGGTGCTGTGAGGCAGCAGTGCTAACCACTGTGCCACTGTGCCGCCCCGTTGACTGGATAATATTTCTTATCCGGAGAGTATCGTTCCCATGGCACTGGTTTTTGGCTTCCATACTTCTGTTGTTTCATTTCGATTGTTGGGACCAATTGGGCCTTTTGGAGTGCAAGTCGTTCTGTATTCTGTGCAACTGGTGAGATCGCATTCTCCTGTTCAGCCGTCCGTTGAGAGTGAACAGTTTTTTTTCATTATCTGTAGACACCGACATATATGCCAGTATATTTCCTTGTACAAATGTAGAAATGAGATGACAGTTTCTCCACGAAAGTCCCAAGTTGCCGCATGGGCAGATTTGGGTGAGAGCATAAAGGTTTGTATCGTTTCTGGCTCTCCAATGCGTAACACTGGAAATAGTTTGTGAGTCTCATCAAAATGAAATGTTAGCTTGAGATTTGCAATCGCATTTATTGTTACCTCATGCTTCATGTTTGTTTTTTGCTGTTGGAAGAGTAGTTTGGGCGCAGGGTGATACTAAATTTTCAACTGGCCTACTTCCCGTTCATTCAATCGGTGTGTGTCTCTACTCGGGGATCAGCTTGCTTTTGTCGTGCAGGGTTTGCTCGATTTCTTGTTGCCAGATCTGCTTTCCATTCTATTCTGGATAGTGCTGAAATGAGGTGGTGGTGAATTTCCTAATCTTTTTGTTAATCGGTTGAATATTTCAGTTGTAAATGGAAGGCGATTATCAGTCATGGCAGTGTCTTGGTGAGTTTCTGCTGTGTATCTTTAAATAGTACACACTGCCGTCAGAGATAGAGGGACTGAATGTTGAAGCTGATGGATGGGCTGCTGATCAAACGGGCTGCTTTGCCTTGAATAGTGTCAAGCTTCTTGAATTTAGATAGAGCTGCAGTCATCTAGAGAATTGGCGAACATCACATTATTCTCCTAACTTGTGCCTTGTAGATTGTGGACACGCTTTGGGAGTGGGTGGGGAAGGGAGGTGTTGGGGAAAGGGACATGAGATAAGTTACCAAGCCTCCTTTGACAGCTGAATGTGAAATTCTATCATATTATTATCACTTCTATGGAGAGGAAGCGTTTTTTTTTTCTATGAGGTCGTTAATTAACTCTGTCTCATTGCACATTATCAGATCTAAAATAGGCTCTTCTCCAGTTGAGTTGATAATGTGCTGTTTTAAAATGAAACGATCATAGATGTATTTTATAAATTCATCCTCCAAGCTAACTTTGTCAATCAGAATTATCTATGGTATATGAATATTTGAATTCCTTGTGAGTATTCAGCAAATTTCTTTCAAGATCACATTATTCCTTGATATTCTGTACTGCAGTGCAGTTACTGTCAAGGGGACTAGAAAC